>NW_024802936.1:1809689-1893504 GCF_019175285.1 Sceloporus undulatus | reverse complement strand
CATCATCATCATCATCATCATCATCATCATCATCATCATCATCATCATCATCCCTGCCTTTTCCCTGATATAATACTGAGACTCAAGGCAGCATACAAATTGAAATGATTGCAATATAATTAAAACATATAAAAGGTCAGCATTAAAATAGAATTAAACCATTAATTCTATATTAAGAAATGGTAAAAAGCAGTTAGTACAGTTTAAAACAACACAGTGTCCTCTTTCTTTAAAAGCCTTCAGTTCTAAAAGCCTGTTTGAATAAAAAGGTCTTTGCTTGCCAATGGAATGAGAGCAAGATTTTTGGAACAGAATTATGGCACTATGATTCTCCTTTAACTACTGTGGTTCCATCCTATGGAATAGTGGGATATGTAATTTGGTATTATATCTGTCTGTCTGGGGAATCCAAATAAGGTAAAGGTAAAGGTTTCCCCTTTCACAAGGTTGTCAAGTCATGTCAAAGTATAGGGGGCAGTGCTCATCTCTGTTCCTAAGCCAAAGAGTCAGCATTGTCAAAGACAACTCTGTGATCATGTTGCCAGCATTACTGGATGAAAAGCTGTTACCTTCCCACCGAAGTCGTACCTATTTATCTACTTGCACTTTTATGTGCTTTTGACCTGCTAGGTTGGTAGAAGCTGGGACTAATGATGGGAGCTCACTGCGTCATGCGGTACCTGGGCCTGCCAATCTTGCAGTCATCAGAGACAGTGTCTTAACTGCTCAACTACTGCGTCCTTCAAAATCCAAATAAACCTCCCTAAATTGCAAATCTCAGGATCCCAAAGAGCGAAACCATATCAGTTAAAGTGGAATCGTATCACTATAAATAAGTAGTGTGAATTTTTGCTACCATTACAAGTACTGGAGGGAAGGGGTCATTCAGACTTCCCTTGAGAGGGAGTTCCAAAGTCTAAGGGCAGGTACTGAGAAGACCATATTTCCTGTTCTGACCAGCAGTTCCTGTGAGTGGTGGGACTGAAAGAAGAACTGCTTCTGTGGATTGGGTCCAGGTGGGATGATAGGTGGACACACAGTCTGTCAGGTAGACTGGACCTAAACCGTATAGAGCTTTGTAGGTCATGAAGTCCTACAGCACATCCACAAAATATATTACATTGAAGTTTTGTAAACAGAACAAGCATTTTGAAGAGATCTACATAAACAAGGACTGAAATTGTCCAACAGGAGGTAAATAGGAAAGAAGAAAGGAATGGAATGGAGTCAGCTTTTCACCATAAGGAGATCAAGACAGGGGGTCCATAGGATAAAGAATTCACCATTAATTTCAAATAGATTGGTACTCAGATGAAGGCTGAGCTGAAGGTGTGATCTTTGGTTGTGAAACTGAAGCTGTGGAGATTTGGGGGGGAGAGAGGAGTAGACTCTTGAAAGGCTTTGCCTGGAAACTTACCGCTGGTAATGGTAGGCTTTTCCCACCATCAGTGGCAGCACATAGAAATAAATTTACTCTCCCTGCCTTTTCAATAATTACAGGCAAAATACACATTTAATCTACTTTTGTATAGTCAGTATAGTACTGAGGTGTATTTGCATGTGTCAAAGTTTTTGGTTTAATTAATGCAGAGAACAAGAATATGTATAACTACAGGCAAAGTGTGGTATTTGATAAGGTACATGTGGAAAGATCAAATATGTATTCTAGTTCTTTGCCACTTTCTCTTGTTGGACTGTATTAATTACAGGATTTGTATTGAAAGAAAATGTTCCAGAATGCATGAAAAGAAACTCATGTACGAAATTTGGTTAGCTCTCAGGAGCTGTCACCTACTTTGGCTGGTTAATTGGAATATGTCTAGGGTTTGTCTACTGTGACTGTTTTAAATTTCAGTGTAAATGTTTTGTAAGTTTCAAAATGTCTCTCATTAAACCATTACCTGGCTAGCAATTAGTTCAGCACTTTATGTACAGCAAAGTGGATGGCAGTTAAAAAAAAAAAAGGAAGGATGCAGTTAGTGGAAATAGAGAGATAATGGCATCCTTTCCTGGAAGACATTTATATGTGACTTGTTGCCTGTTGACCTATTCTGAATTAGTTGAGCAGAGTTCATTTTTATCTAGACAGTCCCTCCTTTTCTTTCTTTTCTAGTAACAAGCCATTTATGGGTGGTGGTGGGGAGACTTGCTATGTTTTTGAATACTCACAAGCAATTCAAGACAATTACTTCTAATAATTTCTTTGTGAATTAATATCTTTGTTGGTATGATTGAGCCCCAGAAATCCTTTTCATGCAATATGTCAAGGTTAACTGAATGTACATGGCTAGGAGACCACATAACTTACTTTATGGTGGCAGGCTCCTACCCAGTAGGTACATTCACCATGATACTCCAAATCTGCTCACACATTTGTATAGGTGAGCAACACTGTCCAAGAAAGAAAGATCTTTCATTATACTGTGAATCTAAACACTTTATAATCCATGAACATAAATACTGAATCTACTGAAAACATGTTTAATAGAATCATAGAGTTAGAAAGGTCTATGGGGACCGGCTAATCCAACCCCCTACCATGCAGGACTTACATAACTAAAGTACTACTGTGAGATGGAAATATAACTTCTGTTTAAAGATCTTCCAAAAAGGAGAATCCATCACATTATGAGGCAATGTCAAACACCTCTTACAGTCAAGATGCTCTTCTTAGCGTTTACAGGGAATCACTTTTCCAGTAGTTTGAATCCATTGGTTCATGTTCTAGTCTCAGGAAACAAATTCATTCCATCTTCTACTTGATATTTGATATTTGAAAATAGCTCTCTTATCACTTTTCAGTCTTCTCTTTAAGCTAAACAAAGCCAGCTCTCTGAACCATTTCTCATAATGCTTGCTTTTAGCATTATGGTTGTCCTTCTCTAGATATGTTCCTGAATGGTAGTGCCTAGAAGTGGAAACAGTAATCCAGGTGAGATATAACCAAAGCAGAATAGTTTGGTGAGATCTATCACTGCAGCTATCCCACCCCCCCGAATATATTATTTGTCACCCTATATCATTTGCCACTCTAGATATTTTTAGTAGAAAAATTTTAAAGACTTGTGACATATTTATAGGACACAGTTTAGCCCAAGAATGGGCAATATACCTCCTTTGATGTTTTGGACAACATAATTCCAGACCATTTGATATGTGGGTCAGTTAATACTTTAACCCATAATATTTCGAGGAACCATGACCTACCATGATTATTCCAAGGTAAACACTTTTAATTAGCATTTATTTCAATTAATATTAGTAAAAGAGTTAAGTATGTGAAGTCAAAGTGATACAGACACACTTACTTTTGGCCTGACGGTGCTCATAATTTTTTGATGGGCCAAATTTCCTGTGCATTAAAGCAATTCATTGGATACTCTGAGTAAATAATAACTAACCTTTTCAAAATGTTTCCTTCTGATTGTTTTCAATTTTATTTAAATAAACAAATAAAAAGTAAAAATAGTGCAATCTATCTCCTTTAGTGCTCTACTGTCTTCATTTAATGATAGAGATTCTCATGCCATTGGTCTCTTTCCCTGACAATTCCAAACAGTAAGTGCACAGCTGTAGTCATAAACTGTGATGCACAGAAGAGAGGGTAGATCTTATCTTAGAAGAATTTAGATTCATCATAAGTTTTTCCATTTGAAGGGTTTCATTCTCTCTCTTTTCATAATTGATATCTTGAATGCAGCCTAATTAGACAAATTTATCATTGGAGCCAATGTGTTTATGCTTGGAGATGTAGGATTGTAGCTTTAAGCATATTCATATTCCATTAACTTTGTCAGGGCAGTTTGACACACTATCATGGGATGAGAGCGGGAATTTATGAAGGAGCCCCCTTCTGTAAACTCCAGTCAGTAACAAGTAATTCACATTAGTTCTTTGGATCTTAACCAGTACCCAGTAGAATTATATTTTTTCAGTAGAGAGAGTTACATCAACATGAGCCGATATCCTTAGAAATGAGCCTGTATCTCTCCCCTCCCCCCCAACTGCAGATACCATACTTTAAAAATTTGGTTTTATTTCATCTAGTACTGTTGCCTTCATTTTTTCCAGTGGGATCTGTGCAGAGTTGTTAGTGTTCATAGCAATTCCACTGCTGTTTACCCGTCATGACAGTGAGCACTGAAAACACCCCCATATTAACCTTTAGGCTTTCATTGTATGGGCTGTCATTGAAATAAGCAGCAGATTTAGGAATGCATTCTAAAAATAAGTATAGAATTAGCAACTTTAATTAAATTATGCAATTCACTCCCCCCCCCCACTCTATTTTAGTTCCAGTCTATATCAATTCCAATCTATTAACTTCAGATATCCCAAAATTAAGCCTTAGTACTTTTATGACTACTTGAATTACAAAAGCAATAAGTGGTAATATATTAAAAAAAAACACAGACATGAGTCATGATTTGGGTCCTGCAGTTCAAGTGCAGGCAATGTACTCATTGATCTCAACAGGAAGCTTGCTTTTGTAACAACTGCAGGATGAACCCCATTACAGACAGTGAGTCACCATAAGATTATAAAAATCAACCAATATACAAGAAGGAAAAGGATATGTGATTCTTCTTTATATGTTGTTGCTTATAATAGACTGTTTTACAATGTTTATTGATAGGATGTCAATGCATGTGGAAACAAAACATCCTTGCCGATTTCTGTCAGTTTCTCAGTCTTCTGAGTCTGCCTCCACCTTAAAACATATTCTAGTGGCCATATTGGCCGCATAGGTTTGGGAACTGTCATCCAAAAAGTAATTTTTCAAACTATGTTCCAACTTTCCTCATTCTTGCAGTAATCATGTCAGTTAAAAAAAAAAGGAAACATTCAGAGCCCAGAGCCCCAATATTGCATGTCTTCAGAATTACATGACTGGGACTGTTGCTGCCATTGCTTTCTCTTCCTGAGTCCCCCTTTACCCCAACTCCCTACCTATGTACCTTTGCAATGTAGTGTTTCTGTTTGGACAGTCAGTAAAGGATTTTTAGGAGTCTGGGGCCTATGACATTTGGTAAAGTGAGCATCCTCTTTCAATGGGTTGTCTGTAAAATTCAAACTGTGATATCAAGGTACTTTGTGTGACTCAAAGCTTGAGAAACGTCCTTTTAAAAACCCTTCTCTTTCCAGAATATCCCAGATAATGTGTTTCTGCTGGCCTGGTGAATATAGGGGGCTGTAGCTGCATCCCATGTTTCTTTTCCAGCTACTGGTATGGCTGCATTGTCAGGCTCTGCTCCCATAGTGCTTCCTGCCTGTGTCCCTGGCCAAATCATCATCTGCTCTGTAAGAGGTATGTGTGCATTGGTGGATTTGTAATGCCACTGACAGTACAGCATGGAACAAGAGAACGCTCTGTGATTGTTGACAGATTCCATAGCTATGGAAGGCATGAGCATTCCCCTCCTACTTGCAGTGTGTTAACTTTTCTGGGGTTTGTCACACCTGTCCACGAGGACTGGAGGGTGGGTGGATGGGAAGGAATAGGATACAGTAGATTTTATAGCAGTTAGCCCCTGGATGAGCTCTGCAGTCAGAATGCCTCTGTCTGGAATCTTCTTCCAACATTGATTTAAGATCTGTAACAGAGTCATGGTCCCAGAGTTACAAATTTGTAAACCAACCTCTGTTCTCTAAGAAATAAAAGGTAGCTAACTGCAAATTGATTTTACTTTGAATGCAGGACAAAGCTAACACAATTTTAGAAGTCTGCCACAGCAAAACAATAAGATAGTCAAGGTGCCATCAGACTCTTAGTAGTTCTTAGAACATAACAGTGTACATATAAGACACCCCAAAATCAATGGTAATCTGCAATTGATTATATTGCAGTTTCTTTGTGGTGAGTATCTTAAGGAAGCTAAATAAGATGTAAACTCTAGGCAAAGAGAGTTAGAATGCCACTACTCTTGGTTGTTGCTCAGGCTATTACTTTTTGCTAACAGTTCCTGCTGCTAAATGTTAAATATTGCTGCAAGTAAATGTCTTATTTCTTACCTTTGCCAGTGCTTCTAAGTAGTATGCTAGCAGTGATGGGCACCACAGAAGTGAAACTGTGATGTTCAGTAGAGGAAAGACTGTATGGTAAAATTAAAAACATTTGCCTCTGCTACACATTTTGTACATAAAAACAATGCCTTTGAATATATACAAGGCAGGGTGGGGTGCTCTGTCCAATGACACAATAACTTGGCTCAGATAGGGTTGGTTTGCAGCCCACAGAGACTCTGGTTCCCCTCTGTTCCCCTCCCCTACCCAGCTAGAGATGGTGGGAGTGAGGTCTTTGTTGTTACTTCTGTTTAGTGACTGAGGATAATTGTGGGAATGCCTCCTGCATTATACTGTCCCTCTCATATAGAGGAAAGAGTATTGGAGAGGGAATAAGGAAGGAACCGATGATGTCTTTTCTAGAATATTCTAGAATTTCCCAGTATGTTGGGAAGAGGCAGGAGGAGCAAAACCACAGTTGAATTACAGCTGGCTATGAGTGTTGCATCAATAAAATATACGCATGGGCTAGAATTGTTCAGTGCACTGTTTAGAACTGGATTATGGAATAAACTTCTAGAGTTCATAGTCATCATGGCACTAGGCATGGGGTCAGAGAGAGACCTCATAAGCCGTTGCTTGCTTTGAGGGAAATGCAACACACATGTGCACACACACACACCTCTCCATGGGCCCTGGTGACTTGTGGTCTCACCAAAGGAATGATCCATCACCACAGAATTTTGGGGTAACACACATCCACCTCTCCTTTTATTTTTTAGAGAACATGGAGAACTACAGGAAAGATAAATGTAGTTCAGATGTAGTTCACATATTTGTGTTTAAATTGTGTTTAATAGCTATAACTAATGTTGCAATATCCCAGTAGCACAAATATGGCCTAATTATTTGCTAATCCAGTTGCACAAATCTGGCTGAACAGATCCAGAAAGAGTGAAGCAGCTCTCCTCCTGCTGATGTCTTTCTCACATCACCACCAGAAGAGAGAATGTAATTGATGCAGGTGAGAGGGAGACATTTACACATTCTGTATATTAGTCACTACATTTATTATAATTAAGATGTGGTTAATGAAAATATACATATGGTTTGACTCAATTTTGTAAAATATTGACCGGGACACCATGAAATATTCTCAGTTGAATATAAAAGTCCTGAAACAACCATTTTTAATAAATTGGGCATTCAGAGAATAGTCAACTGTTTGGGTGGCACCATATATTCAGAGAAACACATGAGAACTCACCTGGGATTACAGATAACCTATATTGCTAGAATAAATGGTGTTCTACTGCAAAATGTTTGCAAGGTTGTTCCCTTGATGCTTTAACAATTATTATTTGTCACTGTCTTCTCTTCTTGTCTCCTTTCACTCCCCTCTCCCATATATACTCAAGGAGAGAAAACTCTGTTTATCCTTAATATGAAAATACAACCATTGCTTTAAAACATATGGGTATGTCATGTGCTCAAACATTTAGAGACTTTAAAAATGATGGATACTAAAAGAAAGTTTAAAGGGAAGACAATTTAAAGGGAAGATAAATATAAATATATACATTCTCCCATAGGTATTTGCAAATGCTTACTACATTATGTTGGTAATACGTCATAATATTTGCATTTAGATGTATAAAAAGATTCTAAATAAGAATATCTGCTTGAATATATAGTCAAGTTACTATATAGACCAAAATAGTAATATGTTTTTGTCTCGAATGACTAATTACCTCTATTGTTTCCTCATGCCCTATCATTTAAGAATTTTATCTATAAAACTGTCTTTTGCAAATCCAGCTATAATTGGTATGTGTTTACGTGAGGATTAATTTCAAAGGCTTCAATCCAGTATTCATTTACGCATATTTAAACACCATTGATTTCAAAGATTTAATTGTCTTGTCTTAGGGATCCAAGAAATGAATAAACCATTCAAGAATAATCTGAATTTAATCCCTTCTTTTTTCTGCACGGAAAAATGATGGTATTTTCTTCTTATTGGCTTTGTTGTCCACAGATAGTTGTATGCAGCCATCTTTATGAGAGTAGAGAGAATGATTCCACAATTCCCACCCCTCACACAACCAACAATAAATGATAGATCCATCCAGCCATTGACTAGGTATGGAGGAAGTTTGTATTATAGTATCAGTGTTTTTAAAGTGATGCATTATATGATTATAGCAGTAAGGCTGTTATGTGCTCAGTAGTGGAAAAGCAATTATATACCAAAATTAGAATTTTGGGGATTCTTGAATGCATAAATACAGTGGGCTCTTGGTATCTGCTGGGGTTTGGTTCCAGGACTGCCTGTGTATACCAAAATCTATGGATGCTTAAGATGCATTAAATACAAGGGTATCTGTAAAATAATGTCCCTTATATAAAATGGCAAAAGCTTTGCTTTTATGATTTTTTAAAAATATATTTCAAACTGTGACTGGTTGAACCTGTGCATAAAGAATCTGTAGATATGGAGAGCTGACTGTATAGATGAATTAGGAAAGAATTTTATAACAAACAGATGTATTTCTGGGTTGTGGAAGCTAGATAAGCAGATTAAAAAACAGTGTTTTGAACCTACAACATTGATTGCCAGTGTATTTCCTTGTCCCATTTATAGTGCTGTTGACCACATTTAAAGTTTTAAACTTTCTGGATTAAATTATTTGCACTCCCCCAACATTTGTATCCCCCTCCCGACATTTCACTGGTGAAAACCAGGCACATATGGACAAGTATCATCAGAGTGAGGTCAAGATGACAAAAGTTATTAATGAGTATGAACAGTCTAGCAGAAGCTGCAGCACTTTACTTTTCCTGATCCTGTTAGAATGGATAAGATTCAGCCCCTCCTCTCCCCCATGTTAACTATGTAAAACTAGGGATCTAGCCAGTTGACAAAAGATAAAACAGACACAACTAAATGTTTACTTGCACAAAATTTAAAATATAATCAGACTGTCAATAGAATTACAATTATTTTAAATGCACATGTATGAAAGGGAAAAAACAAATATAAAATATGCATTATTAAAGTCAATTTCTTCTTGATCAGGCAGTCCTCAAAGGCCTGTTGAAATGAAAAAAATATTTTCACTGCCTATGGAAGGATATTGAGGAGGGAACACTTGTGGTCTCTCTAGGAAGGGAATTCAGAGCCCAGGAACAGCCACCTAGAAAGCTCTCTCCTGTATTTTTGTGATGTGGGTATGACAGAGAAAAGGGCCTCCTTTGAAGATGTCAGAAAATAGGCAAGCTCATAAGAGAGAATATAGTTTTTCAGATTTCTAGAAGACTGACAGAATCAAAATTCCATTTTATTTTGGCCATTTGATGGTAAATGATCAGATTAGGGGAACACAGCCCTCCTCATATTTGCGGCATCTAAATTATATTCATTTTCCACCTATGTCCATATATTTTAATAGTAGTAGCCTCAAATATACTGTTTATTTTCTGCAAAATAAGGCCTGGTATCTCTTAATAGAAAATTGCCATAAAATCTTCAAGACCATTCATGGTAAGGTTAAAGCAGTGTTCATATAGACTGCTGTAGAAATCACATGGGGGAGAAAATCTGAGCCAGGTTTTAACTTCCTTAAACCCAGACAGTTGCTGACATTTTGCAGCAGGAATTCTTGGCCAAGAGAGTAGCTGACAGTGCTTTAAATCTATCAAATGTTAAGGTCCCTCCAATATTTTTATACTACCAAGGCTGGCAAATAAAGTGCCAGAGATAAGAAAGAGGAAAGAATTGGACATATATAGAGTGGAAAGCAACACTTCCTTGCAGAAGCCACAGTACATTGGCAATCTGTCTCTGAAAGTCAGTGATTAAAGTTCAGTCAGGGATTTAACCCACCTCCCGCATCTTCCCAGTGGGGAGGATCAGTCAAGAAGAAGGAATCCATGGCTCTCTTGCACAAAAAGATGTAGAACTCCGTACATATCCTTGCACTGAAAATTCTAAGATGAGGATTGGGAGTGGGGCCAAATACTGTCAGAGAAATAGACAGATGAGGAGGGAAGAGCCCTGCTCCCTAACATCATCTCACCTGCTGTCCTGGCCCCAAGGAACAATGTGGCCCCAGCATGAAAGGAGTCCTCCACTCCTGATTTACAGTTTTATTTTTATATTACATTGAGGTTCAACTGTGCTCAAACTATAGTGCTAGTGCCATGACATTTAAAGGATGTTCTGCTGATGAGATGTGTTAACACTTCAGCAGATGTAGCATCTACTGATGAATGGCTTTGGCATTCATTGCAAGAACATTAACTAGATGAACCCATTTTGGTGACAAAGTAATTCCTTGACCTTGGGGAATTCTGTTGCAGTTTCACATTTATAAAGAAGACTGCTGCCTGCAAGACATTTCTGCTGTTGCTTTTAATACATATATAATAATTTGGCATGCACACACACACACACACACACACACACACACATGCTATGTATATAAATAAATGAGCTAGAATGAAATCTGATGCATACATGCATGTTTTTTGGTTACATATAATAATGTTTCAGTATAACAAAAGCAGGAAAATAAAAATACAGGAGGAGAAAAAAACTGTATTAGTCGTAAATTGCTATAAAAATTGGCTATATGTTCAAATATAATCGCATTTACAAATTTCATCTATACATCATTTGAAATGTTAGAAGGATTGTTAGATATTCTATCCATTGGATCACAAGTGGAGAAAAATTATTGTTACAGTAATGATGCATCAATCTTTTATCAGTTTGATCTTGGGTGCTCGGACTCTGTTTTTCACTGGTTTAGATCTTATTTATCAGATAGATTTTTTGCAGTGGTCATGGGTGATCAGACCTCATCCTCTGTTCACTTATCTGTTGGAGTTTCCCAGGGCTCTGTTTTGGGTCCCCTTTTGTTTTCTCTCTACACATTGTCCCTAGGTAAACTCATTAGTTCTTTTGGCTTTTCCTATCATTTGTATGCGATGACACTCAGCTGTATCTTTCCACCCCTGGCCTTTCTCTGAGTCTTGAACAGCAAGTTTCATCTTGTCTTACAGCTGTCTCTCAGTGGATGTGGCATTGACGCTAGAAGCTCAGTATGCCCAAAACAGAACTTCTCGTTTTTCCACGTAAGTCTACTCTTCAATACTCCATTTATGTTTCTGTTGATGATATTTCTATTCAACCAGTACAGGAAGCCCGCAGTCTTGGTTTTATTTTTTATTCTTCTCTGTTCTGTATCTGCCAGATCCAGACCACAGGTAAGGCATGTAGATTCTTTTATACAATATTGCCAAAATCTGACCATATCTCTCTGCCTCTACTGCCAAGATTCTGGTCCATGCCCTAGTGGTATCACAACTTGATTTCTGTAACATCCTTCTGGCAGGGCTTTCTCTTTCTCACCTCCATCCTTTAATTTCTGTCCAGCATTCAGCTGCACGCATTATTACATCCTCCCACTGCTCTGAACATATCTTTCCTTTATTATCATCCCTTCACTGGCTCCCTCTCCCCTTCCATATTCAGTATAAGCTCCTGTTGTTGACTTTTAAAGCCCTGAATGGGCTGGCCTCTCCTTATTGATCAAACCTTCTCTCTCTTCACCTTTCTACCCCTGCCCTCCGTTCTAGTAGTCAAGGTCTGCTGTCTCAGCCTAGGATTTTCATTGCCCGTCCTGGATTCGTCCCTTTTCACTTGCTGCCCCTCACTCCTGAAACCTTTTTCCCCCTACGAGAAGCATGGGTCATAACTACTTTAACCAGTTTCAAAATTGAGTTGAAGACCATCCTGTTCAGAGAATTGCTCCCAGGCATTGCGTGACTATTATTTGTTATTTGACTTTTTAATTTGTTGCCTGCTTTAGTTTACTGAACCCTTTCCTGTACTGTTTTGTTTTATTTATATGTATTATGCTATTATTTCTTAGATTGTACACCATGGGCAGGTTTACTTTATCCATTTTATTGTTTGTATGTACAGTGCTGTGTAATAATAAGGGCACAAAAATCTGCATGTACTTGAATATCAAATCTGCTTGTGTGATTACTTCTTCTCAAAATGTAGCTACTATCAGACAACTCCAAAATATGTGCATTAAGGAAGTGTTAGCAGTATTACATCTCCAAACATTTTGTTGATTTAGAAGCCCATCCTGGAATGAGGGTTGTGGCAACCAATATACCCGAAAGAGCAATTTCTGCTGTAAAACACAGCCACACTAGATATAGCTGATAAAACTAATGACCATTGGTTAGCCAGAACTGGATAGTCCAATTCTCTATTCCATTCTTGCTGTAAATCTCACATGCCATATTTATTTATAAATAACACAAAATTATATCAGTTGTTGGTTTGGATACTTGGTTGGCCTCATTAACATCTAATATTAAGAGAGCCTCAGATGCACTTGAAGCTGCAGGGCCAAATCGGGATTGTAACAAATTTTTCAGTTGTAAATATTGCAATTTAGCTGACAGAGGTAGTTTAAACTACTCTTGCAAAACGGAAAAAGGTTTACAAAAAATAAAAAAAATAAGCTGCTCTGAACACAAATGGACCTTTCTGAGTAAACAAGTATATGATTGCACTATTAATTACTTTTTGTACATTATGTTATCCAAGTTTAACTGAAGACCAAATTTGGTTTTCTTTTGTAAGCAGAAAATACATTTATGTCAGATATTTGATACCATAGCGCTCTGAATACACATTGTGGTGATGGCGATGATGATGATCATTGCCATCATGATCATCCTGATCTTGATCTTGATCATCATCATCATCATCATCATCTTATATATGCTAGATTGCAAGCCCCTTTCAATACAATCCTTTGCAAGGATCCAATGTAAGGTATTGCACTTAGGGCGGAAAAATAAAATGCACAGATATAGGATGGGTGACACCTGGCTGAATGAAACTACGTGTGAAAGGGATCTAGGAGTCCAAGTAGACCACAAGTTGAACATGAGTGAACAGTGTGATGCGGCAGCTAAAAAGGCCAATGCTATTTTAGGCTGCATCAATAGAAGTATAGTGTCTAGATCAAGAGAAGTAATAGTGCCACTGTATTCTGCTCTGGTCAGGCCCCACCTAGAATATTGTGTCCAGTTCTGGGCGCCACAATTCAGAAAGGACATTGAGAAACTGGAGCGTGTCCAAAGGAGGGCGACAAAAATGGTGAAGGGTCTGGAAACCGTGCCCTATGAGGAACGACTTAGGGAGCTGGGGATGTTTAGCCTGGAGAAAAGAAGGTTAAGAGGTGATATGATCGCCCTGTTTAAATATTTGAAGGGATGTCATATTGAAGAGGGAGCAAGCTTGTTTTCTGCTGCTCCAGAGAACAGGACCCGGAACAATGGATGCAAGCTACAGGAAAAGAGATTCCACCTGAACATTAGGAGGAACTTCCTGACAGTAAGGGCTGTTCGACAATGGAATGCACTCCCTCGGAGGGTGATAGAGTCTCCTTCCTTGGAGGTCTTTAAACAGAGGCTTGATGGCCATCTGTCAGGGATGCTTTGATTTGGATTTCCTGCATGGCAGGGGGTTGGACTGGATGGCCCTAGTGGTCTTTTCCAACTCTATGATTCTATGATTCTATGATTCTTCTGGGAGGTAAGCCCCAGTTCATCAAGACTTATTCTCAGGTACATCTGCATATCATTGTGGACCTGAACATTAGTAGTTACCTAGGGATCTCCTCAGTGCCCTATCAAGCATAAATGGTAGGCCACCATCCTTCTTGCAGTTCAAGAGAGGTCTTTTGTGGGCCATTTGTATTATGTTGGTCAGTGGCTGGGTTTCCTGGGTGAACAAAAACTGTCTAGTCACCACTGCAACACTATACCCCCACTACTCCCCATTCAGCATTCTTTTTATCCAATATCCTTTGGTGCTGGTCTTATATGTGGACATGGGTTGCTATGTGAATATCTTTGTATCATATTCCCTTCTTTCTTATCACAACTTTAGGTGGTTTCCCCATAAGGCAAGAGCTAGAGTATTTTTTGCAGAAACTGGGTTACATATCTCTCATCTCCAGTTTGGGAGATGTGTCAATTCAGGGATGGTTGGACCTACCTCCGACACAGAAAACCATGCAGTGGCTTTTGCTCATTTGGGATTCCTCTTCTCTCATTCCACGATTCTCTCCAGACACTGAGGTGGGAATTAGGTTATTATTATTTATTATAGGTTCCCATGATCAGCAAGTAGGTCATCCAATGCCTGGATCCAATGTCCCATGCTAAGCCAAGTCTCTTCAGTTATAAACAATACATTTATGACTATTTTAACTTCAACAATAGGTTTATTTATGCTGTGCTGTGTTACCCACTGGTGATAGCAAATACATTGCTTTAAATAAATGTAACTAAATCTGATTCCCCAATATTATTGGCTCTTTGAGAATTGTTTATATTAATATCTTTGTTGTTTTTGTGTATTTGCACAGAATCATAGATTCATAGACCCACAAGAGTCATCCAGTCCAACCCCCTGCCATAAAATATTTTCTTGCCAATATTTTTTCTTCAGACTGGTTTGCCATTGTCTTCCTTTGAGACTGAGAAAGTGTGACTTGTTTTAGATGTGTTCAAGTTGCATTTGACACACACTCTATCCCCAACTGAATGAACACAAACATATTGGCCAGAATCTAAAGGTACCTGCTCCCACCAGTAGAAGCTAGGGGAGGCATCCCCCTCCTCCTTTCAGCCATCACCATGCTGTTAAAGGTTGGTTTGGAAGGCTGCCAATCCCACTGGGACAGGTTTCTAGTTTTATGGTGGACTGAATAATGGAAGAGAAGATGATACAGTGGGCTCTTGGTATTCATGGTGGTTTGGTTCCAGGACCCCCTGCAGATAAAAAAATGTGGATGCTCAGGTCACTATTTAAATTTTAAATTTACCTTCAGTTGAGGGCAGCTAGGTTGAAAAGCAGTCTCAAGTCAGGAAGGGAGGTTGGGGTGGGAAGACTCGGCCACCAGTGACACATTCTTCCTGCTTTTGCTGTGATTTGGCTTTGAAGGGACAGCTGGAAGAATGTAGCCCCCTCTTGTTTTATTGAAATCCCCCCCCCAAATGTCTGCTTGAAATCAATCTCATAAATCAATCATTAACTTCTGGCTCTCTTGTTAACACCTTGAAATCTGGGATTGAGACTGCTTTTAGACTAGATGTCCTCAACTGCAGGTAAAAAAACCCAATGTTTCTTCTTTTCATTTCATAGATATGGAAATCCATGGATACCAAATCCACAGATACCAAGAATCCACTGTACTACCAAAAGTGTCATATTCTATTTGGGTCATTTCAAAAGCACTTGCTATTATCTCTTTTATATCTCCTATTTCTTATTAATACCACAGAGCAATCACCTTCTAATTTGAAATTGATTTGTGTACATTCATGAATATGACCACATTTCATTCTTACTCACCAGTACTGATTCAATGCAGGACACAAGATGGCAGGAAATCTGTAATTAGCTCTTCTGCTGTTTGTAACAGCAGTCATGAGATGGAGGGGCCCTACATCCAGTCACAGCTGTACAGGGAGGATATTTTTAATTCCTCTGTAACTTTCCCTGCCTGTGCCCTACAAAACTCCTCTTGATGTTTTCCCAGTCCTTCTGAGGAGGCTTTTAGGTTGTCTGTATGTGTGTTGGGTGGGCTACTGGAGGAAAGGGGACGGCTGATTCTCATGGAAGCAGTGAGTTCAAGCAAAAGTTGGATTCTGTCTGCAGCTGCTATTTTTTTTATAGTTAGTCATTCAGGATGCAGAAACGGTGCTTGGCTAAAATGTGCCATCATTAATATATATATATGCATATATGAATGTGTTCATATCTAGCATGCAGAGATACCACAATTTATTGTATTAATATTTGTGCACACAGTAAAATTTTAGCTGCTGGATCCAGAGATGATGTGTAAGCTATGTGATAACTGGAGATAGATTTAACTCCTGTACACAAAAAGTTACAAATACAAATACACAGACACAGACACAGACAGACACAGACACAGACACACACACACACACACACACACACATATTGGAGTGATATGTTTTATCCTGATGAGAAAACCTGGGTTTTCCCAGGGTTTCCTGAATCACAGGGAGAATGTGCTGACTACATCACTAGCTCCCACAATGAACTAACAATTGATCACACTGTCCTCCTACCCATGTGAGTATAGACCCCCCCCCCATAATGGAGCAATTACATCTACAAACCGCACCACACAATTATTTTCTCTGTTCCATTGCAAATGCATGCACACAAGCCATAGCACTGAATTCTATAGCATTGAACCATGGCAGTTAAAGTGATATCAAACTGAATTAATTCTTCAGTGTGGATACAGCCCTAGATGCAGAATGCAGGGTGTGATTCAACAGGGTACTTCGTTTGCTAAAACTGAGTCTGTCCTTGGAATCAGGAGAGGGGATTTTCTCTTTTACATAGCAGCACTCCATACACCCCCAAAAAATCTGCTGTGGAGAGCTGGGAGACCCACTAGAGATGGTTTTCAAGTGGCATTAGGGATGCAAGAGGAGTGAAGGGGAGAAATGGCATTTCATTAGAGCTGCAGTGCTCATCTATGCAGTGCTGGATTTAGGTTGTACACTAAATGATTAACCAACAGATTATTCATTAATATTATTCTCTACTAAATCAAGGGTCAATGACATGGATATAAAAGACATTTCAATTGCAAATGTGTAATTTACGATAATCTATTGTAATTTCATTTATTTGGAAACATTTCTTTCTGAAAAAGGCAAACAGTGAGCTGATTGCAAAGCATTTCCTGAGAAATGATAAAGAGATAAAACTGAGTCTATGGTGATGGAACCACTCATGTCAACACATGCCTTGAGACAGCTTTGTATAAGAAGATTATAAACGAGTTTGTACAGAGGCAAAATCCTCAAAGAAATATTTGTTCGATTCCAGCAGGTTATCACAAAGATAAACTATCTTCTTGTCTGGTGCAAATAATATTTTTCCTTGTTACTAATTTCTCAAAAAGTGTATAACATTTTTTTAAAAAAAATATCATGGAGTGCCAACAGGAAAAAACTCCCCTGTGTTTTTTTAAAAATAGTGTGATAAAGACGGGTGTTGCCGTGTGGTCTTAAGATGTGACATTGAAATATAGTATAGTATCCAGTACAATACTATATGTGTCTATGAAGATGTAAGCTCCATTGGGATCAACTGGACTTATTCCCAAATAAGGATGTATAGGCAGCAAGAGTATCATTTACTAGCATACTTTATATAAACTGGGGAGGGGAACCTTTTTAGACAACAACTCCAATAATTTGTTACACTATAGCTTTCTGTTTTCATGGGACAATAACAGTCATGCTGCTTAGATGATTCTAGGAGCTATAGTCCAAAGAAGCAATTTTTCCAAGTTCTGCCACAGATGAGGACATAATTCATAACCATCCATTATGAAGCCAAGCCCTCCCTCCAGTCCATCTGCCTTGGTCCAGGCCTCGGAGGTAGAGAGGAACTGCTGGACCTCTTACCCTTTCCCTCCACCACTCCTTCTCCTTCTGTGTCATGTCTTTTTAGATTGTAAGCCCGAGGGCAGGGATCCGTCTAATTAAAAAGATTGTATGTACAGCGCTGTGTAAATTTACAGCGCTTCATAAATAAAGGTTAATAATAATAATAATAATAATAATAATAATAATAATTCTATGATGTGCTGTTATAGGTTGTCTACCATTCTGGTCCCATAATGGGCAGCCACTTGCCTATGGGAATCAAATAGGCAACACGTGAACACAGTGTCGCAGTACATAAATTGTTGTTTATTGGATGAAATTTGACAGGAGCAAAACTCCCTTTGTTTTACAAATAGTTAAATGCTAAGAATACATGGAGATGGCCAGTATATCAAGATACGTTGGATTGTTGGATGCCAGCTCAACCTCCCCTCTTGAGTATAATTTATTTGTTGAGAATAATGTTGTTGTTTTGTGCCTTCAGTTTGTCTCTGATTTCAAGTGACCTTATTATACATTTTTTTTTTGGCTAGGTTTATTCCGAGGACATTTGGCATTTCCTTCCTCTTGGACTGAAAAAGTGTGACTTATCCAAGATCAGCCATTGGGTTTCCATAGCTGAGAAGGGATTTGAACTCCTTCAGTTCTTTCACACAACACATTTATAGCATTACTATTTCACTGTAACTGCCATGGCAACATCTAATGGAATCCTGGGATTTGCAGTTTAAGAAGGGTTATTTATAATTCTTAGCCAAGGAGTTCTAGTGCTGCACCAAATTGCAAATCCCAGGATTCCATAGGTTGGTGCTATTGGTTTGTCTTACTCATTATCATTTACATTGACTGGCCACTGATCTACAAGACCTCAGGTGTTGATCTCATGAACATCTGCAGAACTCTTAAGAACAATATTATTTGTACTGAATTCAATCTCAAGTGATTCTTTCCAGAAGAAAAAATAAATAATCTCAAGCCATTTGGCTCTCCAGACCAATGCTAATTTATGATATTTTTCATTAATATATGTCAAAGTATTTGTCCCTTTGTTGCTGGGCACTTTTAGGCATCTATACCAGTACACAAGAAAATAATTAATCCTATGCCTGTCTACTCAGAAGTAAGCCTCACTGTATTCAGTGATGCATACTTGTATGAGTTTGCAATCTAAATCACTGAGATTTATTCATGGTAATCAGAAGGGATGATAGAATTTCATATGAGTATGATTAGAAGGTGTTGGTATGAGACAGTGCCATCCCAGCATTTATTCCTTTTATTTATTTGCAGCATTCACATGTGACAAGGACCATTTTTCAACTCAAGTTTTTCTTTGTGTGAAAAACTGATAATGAGAACTGAAAATGATTCACTTTCTTTGAGACCTGAAGAAACATGATTTATTATGACTTTACTGCCAGCTGCCTCACTCTGAATTTGTTTGCCCATTTATGCTTGTGTGATCTAACCTGGATGGTATGTCTGGTCTTAGACATCCACAAATCCTAGCTGCCTCTTGTAGAACACTATCTTTCTCATGATGAAGGAAGCAGTCAAAGGACTCTGCTGCCATCTCCCTTGTTCTGTGCAACATAGGAGGCTAAACATAGCTTTCAGTAAACAGTGACAGTGCCATATATCCTTACTGAGATAAACTGGAGAAAACTCTCTAAAGGATAACTGAGCCTTACTGAGGTGATAATAGGTGGCCAGAGGAGAAACAGAGGAACTAGCAGGAGGTAGGATAACATTATTGAAAGATGACATAGCTTGTTCCAAGGATGTGGGTAACACAGGAGATGTGTTTTGTTCATAAATGACCATACCGAACACAGTTGCTTTTTTTTTTTTTAAAGTTAGCCTAGGAATAGAACTTCATTTAACCCTTTGGAGGCTGTTACATTGCAAGAAAGAGTAAAAGATTTGTGGAGTAGACTCTGGGATTTCCAGAAGTCTTCACCCATCTAAAGATTAAAGCTATCAAAATGGCCTGTACTTATTTAGAAGACATGATTTAATCACAGCCTAGTGAGCGTAAGTAAGAATTTTTTAAAAAATATTTTCTACATACTTCTGGCTAGAGGGTTAAATTCAGAAAATGTAATGTTTTCTTATTCTGCCAGCGTGACAGTGCTGGGACCTCTGGAGATCCCATTCAGAGTATAGCATGGCTGCTGCACCAGACTCTGATGTTTATCACACTATGCTCTTAAAGAGCTACTATTCCAGTGTGACTCCTCTAGCAGCCTCCTGTTGCATGCTGGGATTGGCAGTTTTAAGGAGCTGAACTTCTCTGCCTGAGAATTCTAAATACCCCTCCTTAAAACTGCCAATCCCAGCATGCAACAGGAGGCAGCTAGAGGAGTCACACTGGAATAGTACCTCTTTAAGAGCTCGTCTGATAAACACCTCTGAATAAAAGGCAGTGCTCCTCCCCCCCCCAGCAGCAACCATGCTGATGAGGGGCTGCTGCAAACCTATGAGGATCAGTTCAAGGTCTGGCACTATTGCTGGGCAAACGTGAAACACAGGCAATACCCTTTCTCTCTCACCCAGCAGTTGGTTCATTTTATACCTGCTGCATCCCCTATTGATGCCTCTGGGTGCTGTAGGCTATATTTCAGAGGAAGGCAATTGGCAAACCACCTCTGAGTATTCTTTGCCTAGGAAAACCCTGTGAAATTCATGGAGTTGCCATAGGTTGATAGCCACTTGAAATCTATATGTGCACGTGTGTATGTTTGTCTCATCTTTTGTCTGCTGCAACTTTGTTATTATTCTGATCTGGGAATTTTAAGAGTAATGAGTTCCTATTAGCTGCCCTGTGTATAATGTATATACTGATAGGGTGTGATATATGTTTTTATATATAACTAAATATGTTTATATGTTATGCTTTTATATAATTTAATAAAAATGAACATACAAATAAATGAATAACAACATTTCCCCCACAAATAATATATAATAATTTGAATCTTAGTTGACAAATGCATGATACATACAGTCAGTGTTACCTGCTATGCAATTTTTGTGGCTTGCAGTGATTTCATACACACAACAATTCAAGTCTGTTTTTTGCTTTTTTTGCTGTGCTTTTGCTAGTAGTAATTCCTCTTTTTAATAGCATTCTGTAGGTCTTTTCCAAAGTAAGTCTTGACTGACATTTATTTAAATGAATAAGAGCAAATAAATTCCTGGGTTGAACGAAGTATCGATTAAAAGAATTAACAGGTTTTCTTTCAATCGATACTGATATTTACCACTGACTGTGGCTGAAAAGGGCAGCAGGCGGTGGCAACTAACATTCTCCAGTTAAATAAAACAAAATGGAATAAAACCACTAGCACAAAGAAAGAAGTAATATGCTGTTTTAATCAGTCATTGCAAAAGCCATCTGGGGCCATACTCCCACTGAAACAAATGACTTGAACTACCTTGATTTTAAGGAGGGCCTTTTGTAATTTGCAAGAAATCTTTTATTGGTAGGGAAACTTTTAAACGGGGGGATCTTCAAAGCACCTCACATAGCAAGTTCCTCTTTTGTCTGTAGATCTAGCATGTGCAGTTTTCGGTTTGATCCTAGCTAGAAACAATCAGGTCCATGTGTGGAAGACTAACCATGATTTTTACTGCTATGGCCCTCTCATCTTTTGATGCAACAGTTCTGACTACTGTAGGTGGTAGCAGCTACTAATTACACTGAGCACAGATTTGTGTCTTTATCAGTGTGAAAAACTATACTGGAAAATGTGTACTGCTTTCACACATGGGCATGGTTTCTGCAGATTCTGTCCAGGGTTTTAAAGGTCAGAATATTATACTCATTAGTTGATTAAGTGAGCCATAAATACCATCATTTGTTTTATCAGAATCAATAGAACTGGATTTCAGATATGAATATACAGCCAGCCTTCAATATCCACAGGTTTGTATCCATGGATTCCGTGAAGTTGAGCATCTACAAATGGTACCCATGAAGGTACCTGTCACCAAACCCCAGCAGATACCAAGGGCCAACTATAAATGGCCTTAGAAAAACAAGTGCATGAAGTTGTTGGATCAACTAGGGACTAGGGCATGAGTGGGCACCACCAGCCTTGTGCTCTGGACATGTATGGGTTGACCCAGACATCTGCAAGGAGAAGCAAACCACTGCACATGTAACTGCTTGGATATTGCCTTCCACACATTGAAGATTCCAATTGCATTGCAGGTCCTGAGCATGTGGAACACTGCATGCAAACAGTGGTTCTGCATAGCTTTCCCCTCCTCTAGATGCCTGTACCAACTAGACATGTAAAGAATATTGATTACATTTTTGAACAACATGCATGAATGGAAAGGGGACCTTGGGATTTCTCCTCAAGATTAGGCTGGGGAGGCTGAACCCCCACCCCAATGATCTAGCAAAATTAGATAACTAATAACCATGACTTGCATGTAGTAAAGCCTCTTCAAAAATTATTAATTGGAAGTCTACTAAATGATGAAGCACAAAAAAATATTAAGGCAGTAGCTGTGGTTGAACCCTTCTAGAAATAACAAAGGCTATGTGCATTTACTTAAGAGTAAGTTACTTTGGAAACCAAAAAAAGCACTTGTACATACTCATTGTGCTTGCAAGAGTCTCCATATTTAAAGAAGTTTCAATAATGGTGCATGGGAAAACTAATTTGTGCTCCACATTACAAGAAACTATAAGTAAGCAAAATGAATAACTTAACAGTCAATGTTGAGTCCCTCTACCTTAAAAGTAATTCTGGTGTCCTTGCCAGTTTATCCTGTTGTTAGTCCCAACCAGAAAAGACCCATAGAGTCAATGGGATTTACCTATGTGTTGACTGACCATTCATCACTTGATTCCATAGGTTCACTCTGAGCTTGGGAGGAACCAGTAGGAGTCAGACCATCATGCCAAAAAAGAAAGAAAGAAAGAAACTGCTACTACTGCCCGAGTAAACAAGGAGTGTATCTCCTGTCAGTTTCCCTGTAGCTTGCAGAAGAAGCCTCTACACAAAGCTAGCAACATGAGGCTGTTTCGGTCAGATTACAGTAGGATGGATTTTGTGCAAAATGGCTACTGTTACTCTATTGGGTAATTACAGTGAAATCTTAGTTGGTAAAATGAAGTCATAAAAGCACTCCAGAAATGTAAAACCAGTGCTTAACAAGAAGAAGCCTTTATATGAGAGTTCATTTATTTACAGGCATTTCAGTCTGACTTCACCCTGAGAGTACTTTCAGTAAGACTAGAAGAACTATCATATCCCTGAAGATGGCTTAAGTGCATAAACTAACAAAGTTCATTTGTCTTTAGGGACAGTTATGATGTATTTTCAATGAACATAGAAGAAAAAGCAGATGAATAAAGAAATGACTTTGTGCAAACTGGTAAAACACGTAGGATTCTTCTTTTGGGGAGAGGACCGGCATTCCTAAAAATTCTGCCTCTGTTCATCAATCATGAAGTTGTGAACTGAGACCCCCATCCCAATAGCAGTGGGATGGCATCAATTCATGCACACAAAACTTTGACATCTTCTTGATTTTATTCATAATTTAGAATTCTACTTTCTTTTTAAGAGAGCTTTTATTGGCTAATATGTATATAATTTTGAGACATTTTGGTCAAATCTGTCTATCTTTGACATTTTCCAATTCTGGCCAGTACATATGATTAACAATCTTCAGCTGATGCCTTTTCAATTTTTTAGATAGACATATCATCATATGGTTTATGCTTTCTCATTCAATATATAAAGCCTGTATCATTTTTTGGAAAGTCCCCTGATTATGTGCAAAAATCAATACTTCAGATAAAAGGCTTCCTCTCCAGTTCCTTGTATGATGTAGACCTTTTTCTTCCAAAACAGGAATTACTGAGAGCCAGCATCATTTTCTCAAAAACGAGCCAGCATAATTTTCTCATACCAAACAAATTGTGTCTCTTTTGTGGCAGAATTTATAAGCTTCATAGATCAGGGGATTGCTGTGGATGTAGCACATCTTGATTTCAGTAAGGCTTTTGAAAGATCTTCAACACTATTTTTGCAGACAAACTGGTAAGATTTGGGATAGACAGTGCTACTGATAGGTGGATTTGTAACTGATTGATGAACTAAACCCCAAAAAGTGCTTACTGATTGTTCTTTTCCATATCTCAGGGATGCTTTAGTTGTATATTTAGCATGGCAGGGGGTTAGACAATTTGTCCTTGTGGAATCTCGGGATTCCATAGGATGGCGTGATGGCAGTTAATGTGAAATCATAGTGCTATAGCTGTGCAGTGGGAACAGGCCCCTGGAGAGCACAGGTTGCTTATCATGACTTAAAGAATGAAGATAAGCTCCCCTAGTCATTTTCCTGAAGACTATAAGGTGCAGAGGAACAAGGGTTGAGTACATTTCTGCAGGCCTGCCTGACATTAGCTATCCAAAACTGAGAGTAGATGGTTGTACTGATGCAACCAAAACAAAAACAAAACTGACAGTCCGAAGGTTGTGATCTAGACAGGTCTTTTTTTAGCATGTCCTGAGACCATGAGGAGTTATGAACATTAAAGCATAGCTTGTGTGGCTTGAAATGATGCTATGATCTGGGACCAATGCAAAAAGTGAATAAAACAGTGCTGTGCCCAATAAAATATATTTTGAGGTAGCCAGTCACTCTCATTTGTTACCACCAGTAGGAGTATGCATTTTCTCAATTCTTGAAGCCTGGAATGGGGAGATGAGCATTTTGGCTTTATAAACACAGAGTTGGCTGTCACTATCTCCTTCGACAGCCTATTCAAGTCTTGTGCACTTAGCCCTTTCCATTGTTTTAACCATGGGGGTTATGCACAAAGCTTTTACCTGTCTACCACAACACAAAGGTACAGCAGGAGTGAAGTTCTTATTTTCAAATGCAAAACCAAAGCAAAGAATAGTGCAAATTCTACCGTGTGCTTTTATTTGAAAGAGTGAGGGAAATTTTCTATTTGAGCTCCCTTATGGTTAATCTTGAGCTGACAAGGCCACTGCTTTCCCCACAAATGCCAACCCCTGGGAAAGTTTTAGCCTTCAACATTCTAAGGACTCAAGGAACCATCTGCTCTGAAGCAACAGCCACAGCTGTTATCATCGTTCAGGATTATCTATTCAAAAGCATTGCTTGATTGCACTTCTTTCCATTTCACAAATTTCCTCTGAGCTTTGAGGAATAATTGTTAAAGGCTACAATTTTTAAAAATTATTTTTTGCATTCAGATCTAGCCATTGCCTACCCACAATTGTTCTTTGGAGCTAATTCACACAAATTTTTGGACTTAGTGCATCCTCCTAATGTGCAACAAATACTTGATGTATGATGATGAATTCATATGAATACAGTACCCTTTGCCCACATCTTGACTTTCTCCTTGATAAGTGGTGTCAGTTAATAATAATGTGGTTATTTCATCATGATGATAATAAACTAGCAGATGATGAAATGAATTAGAAAGCTGGACCTTTAGCAACCAACAACCTTCAAATGGCAGATGCTGCAGCCAATATCAAGAATACACTCTGTAACCATCATGCATATATCTGATGTTTTTGTTGTCGTTGTGTACCTTCTGGTCATTTCTGACTTATGATGACCCTATGACTAATTTGTCATGGGATTTTATTGGCAAAGGGGGTTTCCCATTGACATCCTCTGAGACTGAGAGAGTGTAACTTGCCCAAGGTGATCCAGTGGGTTTCCCTGGTTGAGATGGGATTGGAACCTTGGTCTCCAAAGTCCTAGTCCAACACTGCAACCACTACACCATGCTGGCTCTCAAAATATATAATTAGCTGGTGGCAAATGAGAGTCATCATTTTAGACTGTAAGCCTGAGGGCAGGGAAGCGTCCAGTTAAAAATAATAATTGTAAGCTGCTCTGATAGCCTTTAGGGCTGAAGGGCGGGGTATAAATACCATAAATAAATAATAAATCGTGGTGTAGTGGTTTGAGCAATTAGTCACTTTGATTCATTGATAGAGGAGATTATCACAAGGGGACAAGATAGGGACAAAATCACTCCCCCATCCTTATCCTGTCCATGATCCAAGTGAAAGTGATTGAGCAAGTCACTTTCACACTATAGCCAGCTGAAAATTGCTTTCAGCCATCAGCTGAAAGTGCTTTCAGCCAACATGGTATTAATGGGTTAAGCTGTTAATACAAAAGACTGCTAATGATGGCTGAAGGTGCTTTCAGCTGATGGCTGAAAGAGGTTTTCAGTCTACTGTAGTGTGAAAGTGATTTGCTCAATCACTTCCACTTGCACTTCCCTGCTGGGTCAAGTGAGAGTCACATGCAATCGGGCAGGAAGGACGGGACAGGGATGGGGCGATGACATCCCATTCCTCATGTGGTAAACTCCTATGAAACACAAGACACAAGAATGATTGTAGCACTAGGTGAACATGTTACTGATTGGTAATTCCTGAGGCATGAGTTTCATGGATGCGAGAAGTGGCTCTCATGTCAAAAGGTTAGTGAACATTTAAAGGAGCTACCCAAAGTGCTGAACTCAGTTACCAAAATAGGCTCAGGACCTTGGATAGCATCTTAAAATTTGAGACTAGAGGCCAGAATGACAGCCACTGATGTGGAAGCTATTAGCCACTTCTCCTGGTTAGAATATGAATTAACTTTAGGGCTACCTTGTCTTACTTGCCTATCACTGTGGGAACTCTGGAGTGAGTGAGAAGGGAATGTCCATTTATTTGTGAACTTGGGGCAGTATTCCACAGAGAAGTGAACATCTGGCTATCATTCCATGGATTTGGGTGGTTTTATTCAATTTCCCTCTAAATATTTTTCTTGGATTTAGATCTTAGAAGCCTTCATAGGCAACCCATACAAATTGCATTGATAGTTGAAAAAATGTGATTTTAGTTTTAACCCATTTTTGTGTATCATTTTTTTATTTGTTGCTCCAGCCAAAACACCAAGGTCAAATCATCTAGCTCATGTTAACACAGGTGCCGTACAGAGCACCAAAATGAGGCACCGGGGAGGCGCCTCTTCTTGCTCTGCAGCAGCACCGTAGCAACCAAATTGCATGGCGCACTTGTGCCATGCCAAAGCACCAGCAATGGCCCAATGACATGCCAGCAGTGCAGCCCAGTTTGGATGGTGCTGTGCAGCTGCAGCATACCCATGACGTGCTAGGGTTGCGGGGAATGTGCACACCCCACCCCCAAGCAACCCTAACACATCATGGGCACGCTGCAAAGGGCCTGTCTGTACCGGGCCTAAGTTGTGGACTCTGAATAGGTAGCAATAAGGGTGATTGTTACACCGTTATTATCTATACTTATTAACTACAGTAGGGGATTCAGGAATTGAAGTTCCAACAGCCAGACCTATTTAGGATGGTCAGCTTTTTGTGACCAAGGCATGTGTGTGCCTTTCAGAAATGGATCATAAATGAAACTCACTGGCTACAAATTTCCCATCACTGTATCATTATGCAAGGAGAACCTTTCAGACAATTTTTTTAAAAAAGAAATTCAAAATCTCTAAGATTTGTCTCACTGTTAAGACACTTACCACCATGTATGACATTTAAAATATATCCTATTGAGTGAAAAAGGAAAGGAGACAGGCAAGCATAGTAGAGACAGACACTTTGAAATGTAATTTGGAAATATTTCAAACCATGCTTTTATTTCAGGGTGCTGATGTGTTGTTCATAGAGTAGGGGAAGTCTGCCCATCTCCTATAAGTAAAAAACAACCACTGTCTCCCAGACGTTCCTGCATTTTAGATATAAATGTAAAATATTACAAGTCAGATTAAAGTATAAAAAATGAAAAAGTAACATTGTGTCAAATCCATACCTCTTGGTGATGGATACTTTGGCTGTACAAATGATCCAGAAGAGCTATTTTTTGCCTTTGTCTGCTGTGTGCAGATTAGTGGGAAGCAGAGAGAAATACAATTGTTATGTTCTGTATGTATGTCTGACAAGAGCTACTAAAACAAATGAAACTCTTGAAACTAAAACCCACAAATATTAAGATTGGAAGCTTAATTTGCATAACCATTTAAAATACTGTGACTGTTAAAAACTACAGTGTAGGCTTTAATGTATGACAAAATATTTTTGCCACAAAGTAGTAAATCTCATCCTGAGTTATAGTAGCTGACCCAGTTCTGAGGGTTCCACTTCAGGAACTCTTAGTGTGTGACTATATGTGTGTTTGTGGTGATAATCTTTTAAGTATGGCTAAGAGATGTATCCACTACAGTTTGTCACTTATAGCATTAATAACTCTTTACTTGTGGCATCTAATTTGCATTCAATTGACACTGAAATCCTTTTCATGTCTAGTTAGAAGTAAGATGGACTAGGATAAACCCTGTGCTGCACTAGTGCTAATATCACAGCTTTCTTCCAGGTACCTTGCAGTTTTCTGTAGCAGCAATAACCTGCTCTGGGAAGGTGACCAACTTTCCAGAGCAGCTTTTTAGCACTGCTGGGGTGCTGCAGGAGAGAGGAGGAAGATCCTTTCTTTTCCTTCTCAGGTCCACTGTCAGATCCTGGTGGATCTTTCTCATTGGCTTCAATAGAAGCAGTTCTCAGGTAGGTATGAACAGGACCACAGCCTAATTTATATTAGGATTTATCTAAACAGCATTTTAGACAAACTAAAGGGAAGACAAACCATCTACAAAACCTGATGTACTTGAAGAAGTTATCCACTTTGTTGTCTTCATTCCTCAGGTCTGCTGCACAACTGGAAGGGATGGGTGTGCTTGTTCCAGTGAATATTAAACAGCATAATGTTGCTAGGGAGGGGAATGTGAAAGTCTCAGGCAAGGTTAATTATGCCTTTGTATATGGCAAGTGGTGGTGGATTCAAACACCAGCTTGGTTCAGATTAACAGCTATACACCTGATCTGACCATGGTGGCACATGCCTCAGTTACATCCTGTTTGGATTACTGAAACACACACTACTGTCTACGAGGCTGCCTTTGAATACATCTTCAGAAGAGGCCCTTATCTCAGTCATGTCACTTTCACAGGCATATCTGGTGAATATGGAAGACATGGCCTTCTCAGTGGCTGCCCCAGGCTCTGGAATTCCCTTCCCAGGGAAGTCAGAATGGGTCTCTCCTTGCTAATCCTCCTTTGTCTGCCTTTGGGGATGTCTACCCTGAGGTAGATCATAAGATAGAGCTGGACAACGAAGTCCAGGCTCCCAGCATCCAGAAACATCAAGGACTACAAATCTCATCTGAACTGATGACCCTTCTTTTGATGCCTTGGAGAGTGACTGCAGCACTTTTGATTGGAGTGACAGCTGTCACAATTTCATGGCGATGGGTCCCAGCCCAGCTCCTGCTATCTTGGTAGGAGAGGGACAGAGAGAAAGGCCTGCCAGCTTCATTGGGCCTGGCCTAACGTAAGAAGAGCCCTCCCTCCAGTCCATCTGCCATGGTCCAGGCCTCAGAGAGGGAGACAAACTGCTAGACTTATTCCCCTTCCCCAGTGTCATTCACCTCTCCTTTTCTGTTATGTCTTTTTAGATTGTAAGCCTGAGGGCCGGGAACCATTCAAATAACTATCTGTAAGGTGCTCTGAGAACCTTTCTGACTGAAGAGTGGGGTATAAATATAGTAAATAAACAAATATTATTTCACCAGCATACAAATAACTCCCCCCACCCACACATGGGCTTTTAGAACTGAAGATTTTTAGAGAAAAGGCTTTAGCGTGTGATGTATTGTTTTTATTGAACTGTTTTAAACAATTTTCTGTCACCTTTATGTGTATGCTTTAAATTTTTCAATTCTGTGAATAGTTTAATTCAATTTGAATGCTGACCTTTTAAAAGATACGTTGTCCTTGCTTTAAAATGCAAACCTTGAGTCCCAATTCTAGGGAAAATGAGGGTTATAAATAAAGTTAGCAACAACACAAGAGAAAAAACAGTCGTGGCTCATAAGAGGCAGGGTCCACAGTTACATTGCATATAGTTTTATTTTCCTTGGTAGTATCATTATTTGTTGATTATTTTTGGCATCACTATAAAATAAAAAAATAAAAAAAATAAAATAATGGCATGCAACATTTTGTATTACAAAATCTTAACTTTTTTTTTTTTTACCATCTACCCTTAGTGCAGGAAGGAGTATGTTTGGGGCCCAGATGAGGGAAAGGAAGGTACAAGTGAGCAAAGACATACTATATTTCAGGGATAATTGAAATAATTTTATTAGTTATGTTATGATTATCTAAATATTAGATTACACATGCTATGAGATTTACAGAGAATGGCATGGAGATTCTTGCCTTGACCCTTTGGCCATATTTTGGCACTGGCTGTTTCAAAATTGCTATTTTAGTCCTTTTAAAGTTGTGTTGCTTCAATCTAGAATCCCCCCATCCACCCACATGGATTCCAACGCCAATAATATGACTGCAGCTCACCCTGTATAATATCATCCAGGTTCGTGTATTTTGCTATAATATTGCATAGAAAGCAGTCTGTAAACAAATCAGTAGAGTTCAGAAAGACTTCTTAATCTTTATTCATTTATTTATTCGATTTATATCCTTTCTTTCTCCAAAGGTGGGCTTCAAGGTGGACTAACTTTCCTTCCATACAAGCCTAGGGTGGGCACAGTGATCTTTCAGACTTAAATGGCCTGATTCTGTGAAAAGGCCCTGGTTGCTTGAGGGTCTTGATCTTCAACAAAAGTTCATCCTTAACCATGCCATCCCATTCTGTTCTGTTCTATCACATTCCAACACTCGTTTTCCTGATTTTCTATTCTTTGGTTGTTGTTTCTACTTCTGCTGTTATCTGGTCTCCAAAAGTTCCCTTTCTCTATCTTTGTTGTTGTATATCTTCAAGTCCTTTCTAGCTTACTGAAGTTTAAAGGTGAACTATCATAGCGTTTTCTTGGCATGTTTCTTCAGAAGGGGTTTGCCATTGTCATCCTCTGAGGCTGAGTGTGTGTGTGACTTGCCCAAGTTCAACCAGTGAGTTTCCATGGCTGAACGAATATTCAAACCCTGCTCTTCAGAGTCATATTTCAATACTCAAGCCACTGCACCACATTGGCCTTCTCTTTCTACCCTGCCTATAAACATAGTCATTGCTTCGTTTCCTCCAGTCCTATTACTGCTTCTTCCGAGACAGTTGCACTTGCTATTTTGTTGAATGTCACTGAGAGGGAGATCCCACCTTTGTTAATTGTAATGAGTTAGAATGACGTAATTTGCCAAAGCATATTTTTATTTTTATTTTAAATTGGGGAATCTAGTGAGTTAGGTGAAATAACTAGAAAAACCTATTGAATTAATAACTTAATAAGATTGTTATTGTTATTATTATTATTATTATTAGGTGTTCTACTATTGGTACTTAGGCTACATCAATAAGTGCAAATATTATTGCACAAAATGTGAAAAAATGTGATGAATGAGAAAAGAAAAACTTAAAAGAAAAACATATGGTGTGGATACTTTTTTAATTTGAAGCAGGACTTTTACTAATTGGCTGCTTCAAGATAAGTATAGGATAAAAGAAGGAGCCAGGAGGAAAAGGAATTATCTGGGTTTTATTTATTAAAAAAGTTTGTGGAGAGAGGGGTATGAGTGAAATACAGACAGACAAGCAATTCAAGACTTTGCAGTAATAAATCTCACTTGGAAGCACGTAAGACAGACATTTTCACTTAAGCACATGTGTACATAGATGCCAAGACATAGAGTGGCGATGCTGGAGCAATGACAAATGTAATTTCAGCAATAGGACAACTGTGTCATGAGCTGATAAGCTGAAGCTAAAGCCTAGCTATGATAAAAGTAGGAGCAGGGAGAGTTTAATGGAAAAGTCATGAGAGGTGACAGATATGGGGTCTGCGTCTGAGAAGAAAAAGATTAGATGGGGAATAAAACATCTTTTTCTTTTAAGTACTTGTATTATGCTTACATCAAAATACTTTAATTTTGCTTCATAATCACCCTGTATGATATCTACACACAATGTCTGAAGTACTCATATTTATAACATGTAAGAAACTGGTTATTTCATGTCATTGGTATCAAATGCATGTATGCAATACTTTAAATTATTTCATTTCATGTTGTAGATAATGGATATTTTTAGTTCATTAAAATCATCTCTATAGATCATATAAGTGTGCTTCCTTTACATTTTTGATTTCCAATCTTTTCTGCTTCTAGTGGTATACAGGTTTAAATAATAAATTTTGATTTTTCATATGTCATCAGAAATTTATTACATGATACCTGTTTATATTAAAAATCTAAGAACAGTTAAGGTTGTATAATAGCGACACTGTTAGTAGAGGAGCTTGTTTTCAACTTCCACTTGGGTACCAGTTCCATTATAAGGCATGAATCAGATGTATAAAGCAATCTTAAACAACTGAGAAGAACAGAAAACCTGAACAACTGATATACTTTTCATTTTAAGTTGATGCTAAAGATAGTGTGTCACAATTTAATTTAAACTTATTCCAAATCACTAGCACAAAATTACCATTGTTTGTTCTTTGTGTTTACAATCTGACCAATGCTTTTTCCCCAGCCTGAAAGAATCATACCCATTGTGAGATAGCTATGTTTTTCTTCTCTAGATCCGATTAATAATGTTTATTATTTTTAAAATAATAAATATCCCCAGAGGTACTTATTTGGTAATGACTTTCACAGAATTTATTGGAACTTAGTTTAGAGTAAATAGACATTGGAATAGGGTATATACAGAAATACTACCTCAATATTTGCTAGATATTAGAATAAAGAATTATATATATTTTTTGTTATTCTGTGCATCACTGTACATCAAATTCTGTTTTCTGTGTTTATACCATTTTTGGACTCCAGCTGAATGAGGCTAATTTCTAGGAACATTTGTGAAAGGGTACAGCCTTGATTTGTAATCATCTGAATATTCTGATTTACAGCAAATTAATACAGGAGGGTTACAGGAGCTGATTAGTTTTAATAGATTTCTTTTAGGGATTTCTTTCCTAAACTGTTCAATTATTTACTAAATGTATTTAATAATGTTATCACTGTAACCAGTGTCTTCCAGTATTTTATATGCCTTTATTTCTTTCATAAACCTTAAATATTACTGAATATTATCTTTACTACCTGCCACTAATTATACAATAAAGAAAAGACCCAAAGAGGACAATACCAGCCAGAACTACAAATGAACTATCACCACTAATGATTCCTGACAGATGTCTATAGAAATAAAAACTGTACAGTTGTTTGCAATGCGAGAAGTACATTATTTGATGACATCTTCAGGTGGTCTCATTCAACTGTACAAACCACTTTTAGAATATCTAAAAATATCAATAAAGCTTTTGTTTGAATTTGCTATCTTTTGCACATTGCTACCAAACAGACTAATTCTGTTTATTAATTTCCTAATCCTATTATGTTTACATGTACATAAATCATCATGTGTTTACCATTAGGTGAGAGGGAGAATGGAGAAACAGTTTCTGGCCCTTCCTCTCCATCACATCCTTATTGCACACCTCTGCTACCTTTCTCATACTGAAGGGTGAAGATCTACAGCTGGGAGTCTTCAGTTACATACATAGATGTTCCCTGTATGTGATCAGGGCCTTAAGACCCATATGAGTCTCCATCTCCCAAAAGATATTGAAGACAAACAGGAAGAGCAGTACTTTATAATCTATATTTAATAAAAAATATTGCCCTATAAAACATAGATCCCTACAAGATCATCCTTCTCAGATTTTGCCAATAGTACAGTCCACCTGTGCTATCTGTGGGCTTGCCATTCATGGACCTCAGCTCATGTGAATGGCAAGCCCGGGCAGACAAAATGGCACATGTGCCTCCACCACACATGGGAGCACACCACCATTAGAATCAACGGGACTTGAGGTCCCACTTTTTTTGCATTCATGGGGGACTGGAACAGATCTCCCATGTATACAAAGGGTTCATGGTATTCAGTTTGCATTCCAGATTTCAAAAGCTCTTTACACAAGGTTCTAGCAACAGCTAGCTTACTTTAGAAACTATTATATATAATGGACTAAGGGTTAAAATGTCCAAGTTCTGGCCCTAAATGAAAGATTTTATTGAAGGCTCAGTTCATGTTATCTGTGCATCTCCAAATAGTCTGAGATTTTAAACTTGTGAGTAGACTCTTAATATAGATTAGTAATGTTAGAATTAATTGTAATATATTTTTCAAGTGTTCTATATAATAAAATTACATTAGATTATTTTATATAATCTGTATAGCTGCACTCCTAAAATGCTTACTAGGAGGAGTGGCTTGCAAAGTGGATTGCAATGTTACAGTTTAATTGTAATAGAAAGTCAGAGGACTTCACAGGTACAGCACATGGATAGTTTTTTTGTGGGTTTTTCGGTCTATGTGGCCATGTTCTAGAAGATGTTCTTCTAGAACATGGCCACATAGCCCAAAAAACTCACAAAAAAACTATGGATGCCAGCCATGAAAGCCTTTGACTTCACACAGCACATGGATTTTTCCTGAGCCTGTTGAGCTCCAGCCTGCAAAGGACAGGAGTCAGAGAGATTCACTGTTAAAGAAGTATTTCCCTGTCATTACAACCAATGCAAAGGCAATACTGTAGACCAGACCCAGGTCTAAATCTTTCTCTCTGTTGGGAGAATACTGGGAGGGTTGTGGTGGCTGGGAGGACTTTGGATACCGTGCATTCAGAGACTCTTTTTGATACACCTGTAATATGCCTCTTCCCTAAGAACGAGCCTCTGACATCAAGCAACCCAAATTTTTGTTTTAAATGGTGGCATGTGGCCACAACTGCTAAAGTAAATCCATGTTGCTGCACATCCCTGAGTCAGTTACAGATCAGTTATTCGTAAACTGTTAACCAATGTATGGGATCCATATAGCATGTAGGACTTGTTGCTAGTGGCAAAGCTATCATCAAAGGTCCTTAATATCTGCTTGATATCTGCTGGTATCTACTTGATATATAGAGTAGTTCTGGTTTTTGGGGAGAAATGTTGAGCCCTGTGAAACATAATGATCATGGGGTCTTATTCCACTTTCCTCCCCCACTTATATCTCCTGCTGTTGTCTTCTTGCTATGAAATGCTATATAGTTCCTTGCTCTTTCTCTTCCTGTAGAAAGTGATACTGGCAATTAAGGAAAGGGTTCTCTGGAGAGGCTGAATTATGGGAACCATGCACAGTTCCTCTCTTTGGGCTCAAGTCCTCTTGACCATTCCATATCATTTCATTTCTGCTTTATGAAATGCAAAAAGTGCCTTCCATTTCTTGTTATGTTGGAGTGGGAAATGAAGAGTCTAATATATCCTAAAATGATTGGGGAATAGATATGATCTGAATGTGATAGTGTATCCCGAAAGGTCTAAAATATTCAGATTTTGCAACCGCATAATTAGAAAATTACTACAAGATGAATCTCCCTTATATAATGAGATATCTTGGGGATGGGAGCCAAGTCTAAACATGACATTCATTTATTTTTCATCTGCAGCTTATACACATACCCTGAAGGGGATTTTATACATATTAAAAAATAATTTTCTGAATGAAACAATGGTGGGTTACAGACCGCCATAAAGGACGTCCTTAGGACGTCCCATTTTGAAAAAGGGGCATCTCTTCCAGACGCCCCTTACCCTATCATAGACAGAGTCCATGACAAATGGCGGCGGGCATTCCACACGGCCGCCGCCATTTTGACGTAGCGGACGCTCTGTGTCCGCACGTCGTATGGCGGAAGTGATGCCATGAGTGCACCCTTTGGCACTTGCGGCGCCTCTTCCTGGGCCTGAGAAGGAGTGCGATTTCTGTGCTCCTTCTCTGCAGCGTCCGGGAGCCATGCCGTTTAAAGGCTGCGGTTCCCGGATGCTGCAAGTGGAGGCGGAGCCAGACCGCCGCTTCTTGGTGATCTGTAACCCGCCAAAGGCTTCATACAGACAGGCCAAAATAAAGCTGCTTCTGGTCACTTTGGAGGTATGCTGTTTAAATGATGCATGTATCCTAAGAGTCCGGAAGCCACGCCAAAGCCACGCTCCAGTCCTTTGGCTTTGGCACAGCTTCTGGACTCTTAGGATGCATGCATCATTTAAACAGCATACCTCCAAAGTGACCCGAAGCAGCTTTATTCTGGCCTGTCTGTATGGGGCCAAAGTTTGTTACACTGAATCATAAAAAAATAAAGGTGTCATAATCTCAGCCACCCATGTGGACAATTTTAGATTTTGGAGTATTTTGTATTTTGTAATTCCAGATAAGGGAAACCTAACCTGTACTGTAAACAATTGACAGGTCTTTTAATAAAAGCAAACAAAATAATTGTAGGCTATTAAGAAGGCTTTGTTTCCTTAGCTATTACTCATTTTACTATGATAACAGCACATGTTGCTTTTCATCAACTACCTGAAGCAACATCAGCTTGTTCCTTGAAGCAGTGGAAACTCAGATACTGACCTCTTCTCCAAAACTTTTCTTATAAAGAGTTAATAGGGGTTTTAACATTAAGCACATTGGCTATATGCTTATTAGCAGCACAGAGAACCTTGTGCATATACTAGCCTCTAATTTAGGACTATCTCAGCTTGCAATATGAAAAGAAATGCACTGGTTAAATTAGTTGGACAAAATGTAGCATTTCTCTGGAATTCAGCAGTAATTGGAACTGCTTGGCTAGAATTATGAACTTGTGTGGGCAGCTCTAAGGAACATAGACTTCATGCAAATGCCCAAGGCTCATTTTCCTTCCTTATGCCAAGAGATTAACAATGTTATTCACTCAGATTCTGAAGCACAAAGCAAAAATGGATTATTATTTCTTCATAGGTTGCCAGGGGAGGGAGGATGCTCCCCATATAAAAGACTAAAGTGAAAGAGGAACTACATTAGGATTTTCCCTTGGTATAATAGTGTGTGTCCTTTTTTGAAGGTTGCCTTGTGCCTCCATATCCATCACTGAGACAGTACATCTTCTCTAGATTATATCTCACTATAAAAGATCAAAGTGAAAAACAGCAAAGTTTAATAATTCGTTTCCTCAGAGGCTCAACTTCCTGTCCATATGGCAAGAGAGAATTCAGTTTTTGGACAGTTAATGGAAACTTGTAGACATTTTCTTGCATGGACTTGCCCACTAAAATAGGCTATTCTAGAAGCTCTGCAGTGTACTGGCACAAGAAAACTTTCCATCTGAGCATCTGACATAACTGACTGGAAACAGTGGGCAAGAGGCTGGCCAAAGAAACAGGTAATTCTGAGACACTTCTGAAGACACTATTGGTGACCTGAGCATCAAAAGTAAGTGGTATCCTTTTCCAGGGAGGGATGCAACTTTGGACCAGTAGGAAATCCCAAAATGCTTCCAAACAATAATAATGATAATAATAATCAAGAAACAATAAGATAAAATTTACAATATACAATAGACAAGAATACACAATAGACAACCTTTTGAACAACATCCTGGGGGGTGGTATGTTGTTTTAATGTGTATAATTTTTAAGTGCTTTTATCGTTTTTATTGTATTCTGTTTTTAAACAATTGATTGGTTTTAATTTTGCAACAGTTTAATTCTATTTTAGTTGCCACTTTTGTAAATTTATAATTCTACGTTTTTGGACTGCAAGCTGCTTTCAGTCCCAATTTTGAGAGAAAAGTGGGATACAAATTAATGTAATAAATAAATAATAAGACTTAGTACTAATATTGCACAGAATTGCCTCATCTATAGTGGGAACAAAATAGATTGTTAGATATCCCAAGGTGTAGATATGCCAAAGTGGTATGACCTCTTTATTGAAGTGACCATTTCCTGAGCCATTTCTAACATTTGCATCTAAAATATAGTATTAAAATTATGCCATGCTCTTTATACTAACACTTGTTTGTTTCTCTTGTTTTTAAAATGTCAGGCATAGAAATTAGAGGCAAAAATACCTCCTGAGTAAAATACCCCCTGAGTAAGATCAGTCCTGTCTACTTCTTTGTCAGAGTCTATCCAATCCATGGCAATCAAATGGTGAGTGAACCTGCCATCTGACAAACTTTTAAGGATCTAACTTCATCCACAGATCGTTAGGGGATAGGGCAGATAACCTTTTCTGCCCTTAATAAAGAAACTAGGACAAAGAGTTTTTGCCTTTTGGAACCAGCAGAATTAAATAAGCACAAGGAGTGCTCAAAAGAAAGAGAAAATATTCTCTGAAGATGCCAGCCACAGATGCTGGTGAAACGTCAGGAAGAAACTCTTCTAGAACATGGCCACATAGCCTGAAAAACCCACAAAAAACATGGATGCCAGCCATGAAAGTCTTCAACTTCACATCAGAAAGCATATAGTTTTCAGAGTAGAAGAGAGTACTGGCAGTGATAGAAGATGGCTCACTTTGTGCTTCACATTTTTTGGCATGACTGAGCACCAGAGATCTAGGATTGTGTACTGGATGCTAAATCTAGGGAGCCAAATACAACTGATTTTCCAGCAATCTTTTAGCAATTAGCAGTGGGGTAATTTCACTCGTGCATGGTATCTCTGCAGCTCTCTGATGTTTTAAATGTACAAGCCACTTATGGCAAGAAGTGGCTGGCATTTGGGAGTGAGGGATTGTATTGCCAACTCCTTAACCTACTTACTTCTACTCTTTTGTTCTGTTGCCAAATTTGGGGTGCAGCATCAAAAGCTCCTTTGAAACAAGTACTTTCACTTTAAAATCTGTCACAGGGAGAGGGTTCTTCTTTGAGACAATTAGCATAAAGATAGATTCATGGGAGCATGATTCAGCTTTGAAACAAGATGTGCATTCCCTTTCCCAGTACATCGTTTTAAAGCAGATCAAATGGTTTACATTGTTTGAGAGGGCCTTTTGCTATTGTTGCAATCCCACAATTGCATGCTGGAGCCTCCCATTTAAAGAAATAGTGTTTTTTCTTGCTGCATGGTGGTAGCAAATTCAGCAGTAGGGTTCCCTGAAGTACTGCAAAATGAATGAATGAATGAATGAATGAATGCCAGGGAATGGGGTGCATATGCAGCTTGTGAGCTCCATGTTGTCCTCTCTTGGCTTAAGGTATACCTAATCTTATGCCTCCCAACATTTCATAGAGGAAAATCAGGACACACATGGCCCAGCAACATTAGAGTGTAGTCAAAAGCTTTTAAGGAAGATGAACACACTAGGTTGAGAAAAATGCAGCAGTTTGCTTTTGCCTGAGTCTACTGGAAAGGGCAAAATTCCATCCCTCTCCCATCTGGTGAGTTAATTTGAGTGCAAACTAGTTTTTCTCTTTGAACTCAGTTTGTTGCAGTTAAAGTAGATTGAGGAGAGAGAAACTGGGACATTATAAAAGTAGCTGAATAAGTGGGACAACAGAATTAATCAGAACGGTTCCTGCCAAATTGGGACAGCTGGAGGGTATGTAGTTTTTATCAAATGATTCTTGTATTTGTGTGCTCACTTACGTAAGAGTATTAAAAATGCCTTACTGAATCAGTGGAAGGCCCATAATCCAACTCAGGTTTTTTTTCTTTTGCAAGAGTCCAAGGAAGGACCAAAATTTGTTTAGTCTTCTATCTATCAGTAGACTGCCTATTCCAGCCCCAACACTTCCACTGATAGCCCAGTCAAATCACTGTTTCAATTTATTTCTTCCAGGAACATGAGCCCTCTGTACACCAAGCATTAAAGAACAACAGTGGGTAATTGTCAGTGGACTTCTGTTCTGCTTGTTAACTTCTCTTAGGTGTTTTGTCTACTACTTTGCAAAACAGAGTGTTTCCCAGATGCCTTTGTTCTGATCCAGCAGGGTTCTTCTTAAGAATGGCATAGCCTTGATATATTGAGAAGAATGTAAATTAACTGCATCTCTGAAGTACAAATTGCTGTTCAAGAGCAAAAGGCAGAGAATACTACAAAACCTGAGTTAGGTTGGATGTGTATGCCTCCCCTTTGCTACTCATTCCATCTCCTGTTTAGCAGGCCTCATTTCTTTTACTTTAGATAATAAATATAAACCTTGGAAATATACTTTCTCAGCTCCTTAAAAGTCAAGTGCTTAGAATCGTGTGCTCATTTAATAACCTGTGCTTGTTCTTGAATAGCGTTGCCATGCTGTTGATGCTCAGCAATGAAGTCACCCCATGTACCAAGTCAGTTTCTAATGTACCTAACTGTGTTATCACTTTTATCCTTGAAACAGGCATTGTATTTCTCAAGCTCTTTCTCTTTCAAGGCCTTTCCTGTCCCTTGTGATTTTATCACCATATACTATACATTTGTTTAAATTTGTATAATGTCTCTTTAACAGGATGGATGAATTTGTCAGTTTGGATTTGTCCCTCATTCAGGTTTGAATATTGCCCTGATATCTGTAGATGAAGAGTACAGTGCACCCACGTGATACGTGGGTGGGTTTTATGCGGCTTCCAGCATACTCTGTAAGCTGTGCCGGAAGGGAGGGAGGTGCACGCTGGAAGGAAACAATGGCGTGTGCTCCAGCTTGAGCATCCATGTTTTTTCCCTTACACTGGGGGGAGGAGGGAGGAACCGATCCCCGCATAAGGGAAGGAACCACTGTAATACTAAAATAGTCTTTATAAATAAATATATGACAATCTACCTATTATATTGTGTTGTTTTATAGCCATTGCAAGCCAGATGGAACTCCGTACTATATATAAGGATGGGTAACATTTTTTATTTGGTACAGTTTTTTAATGAGACTGCACTAAAATTTACAAATTTCTTCACAAACAGGATGAGAAAACTTGAGATTTTAAAAAGTCACTCTGGCCCATTACAGACGGGCATGAAAGTATGCGCAGAGCGCGTACTAGGGTTAGAAAGGGGCGCTGCTTCCTCACCCCCTAACCCATGAGGATGTCATGGCTGCGCCACCTCTATACGGGGCGGCGTGGACGTGATGTCCTCGCTCCACGCCAGGGCGCTTAGTGCGCCCTTACCACGGAGCAGGAAGGAGCTCCGTTTCGGAGCTCCTTCCTGGTTTGGTCCGCTGGGTGCAGCTTTCACACGGCTGCGCCCAGTGGACCAAAGGAGAAAGGGGCCAAGTGGCTCCTTTCTCCTCCTCCCCACCACCGCGGGGGGGCCTTGGGGCTTGAAGCCACAAGGACACCCCTTTCCAGGCTGTGGGGAAGGGGCCTTTTGCCGCTTCCCCGCAGCCTGAAAAGCGGTGGATCGGGGCCTCAGCGGCTGCCGTTCTATCAGCTGAAGCCCCGATACACCGGTCTGTAACCCGTCCCAATTTCAGACTTAACTTATAGGAAGCCTGAATAAATCTTGGCAGGAAAATTCTATAGCACGGTTGTGGTAGGTTGGAGTTCACAACAACAAAGCTGCAGTGGTGGCTGGTGGCTTTCATGGCAATGAGGCTCTAAACCTGCTCTGAGTTTGAGTCTAAACTGTAAAGGCACATTCAAATGCTGAATCTATTTGGGGGAATAGGGCATAGCAGAAGCTGCACAAAAGTGTTCCTGGCTATTACAGCAACTGGGCTTTCTAGAGGCAGCATTGGGTTCAAGAGCACCCCAAGGTATGAACCTGATCTTGCAGAGGGACAGTATCTCATCCAGAACAGGTTGCAGTCCCAATCCCAGGTTTGTTTTCCTACCTACCAGCAGCACTTCTGTCTTCTCTAGATTAAGCCTCAGCATATTCACCTGCCTTTTCTGCATCCAGACAATGATTCAGTTCCTTACTGCATCCAAACAATGATTCAGTACTGCCACAGGCTCCTTGGCATCCATTGTCAAGCATACTGATGACACCCAATTGCAAAGATCCAGATGACCTATGTATGTGACTTCATGTAGACACTGAAAAGTATTTGGGATAGTATTGACTCCTCTGGAACTCCACAGGCTAATGGCCAAAAGGGTGAATAACAGTCTCCCAGCACCACCCTCTGAGAACGTTCAGTCAATAAAGACTAGAGCCACTGCAAAGCAACATCCCCAAGTCCCAAATCAGCCAGACAATCCAGAAGGATATCATGGTGAATGGTATCAAAGGCTGCTGAAAGAAGAGAGGACCAATAGAGACTCATTCTCCCTGTCCCACACCAAGTGTAGGTCATCCAGCAAGACAATCATAGAATCGTAGAATTGGAAGAGACCACAGGGGCCATCCAGTCCAACCCCCCAATGAAAGTTAATTTTATCCCATAACCAGGCCTGAACCCAGATTATAATGGGGTCAGGTAATCTGTTTCATCCAAGAAAGCCTAGAGTTGTGTTGTCACCACTCACTCTAGAATCTTATTTAGAAAGGAGAGATTAGAGATGGGATCATAGTGACCTAGGAGTGTGGTCCAATGAATTTTTCCCCCAACAAAGGTTTGGCCACAGCAGAAGTGATGGTAATGGTCAGGCTCTTGCAGGGAGCACCCCACCATGGAGCAACAAGTAAGGGGTCACTCAACCTCCCTCTTAATTGATTGTACAAGCAACTCGTTCTGACCCCAGCAGAGGTAGAGCCATGCTGGGCAAGCTTTACATGCATTTTCTGTCTGTGAGGAAGTAGTGGCAGTGGTGGCTTCAAAGACAGGCCATCTTCTTTCTTGCACTGCTCAGCATAGGTCAGAGGGTGTCACAGCTGTTGGTGTGTGAGCAACTGGCTCAGGCTGAATCAGACCCAACCCAGTTGTCCACATGCACAATGAACTCAAGATCTCTCTGGTTTTTCCAGGACACTTTGGGGCTTTCCTCTGACTCTACTTACTTTGGGGTAAAGTTGAGACAAGGGCCAAAAACTGTGGTATCGCCCCAGATGTAGGTGTACATTGCGAGGACTGCCAGCACCAACTTCAGGGACAATTTTTCACCAGTGTTGACATGCCCTATGTAATGGATGCCTCTCATTGCTCATTTGTGAAATTTTCCAGTTGGGCCAACATTTATTTTGAAATACAACAACCTTGTTTGGAAAAGTGTAGCTCTTTAATTACAGTATTGAGCGTAGCTGATGTGCTTGAACATTTTAGGTATTTCTTTTTCAGGGTGGCTTTCACAGCATTGAACAAAACTAATTTTATAACATGTCACTCACACAGATATCTCAGAAAAATGTTGTTTGTCTTTATACAGCCATATTGTAAAACTAAGGAAAACAAAAGAAAAACTATCCATATCCACAAACCTGCCTCCTAAGGTATTAATACATTTGATTTTGTTGTTGGCTACAGACTTTGCTACTTTCAAATGATGCTTTTATTATGTAAATGTTCCCATTTATTCATAGAATTTTATTGGGAATCCAAGTGACCCTGTCTTCCTGCATTTTTCTAGTTTCTTCCATCATCTTCATTTAAAAAAATCTATTAAGGAGTGAAAGATGGACTAGTTGCACGATGCCTTTTGACTGGTAAGTGTAGAAGCCCTCTGTCTCAAAGCACTGGTTGAATATGCAAATCACTGCATATTTTATTTAAATTACTTTTCAGTTCCTAGGTCTGAGCCAATTTCTTAGTTGTCTTGAATATCAATAGCAGAGGTTGATGAGAGAAGAGAGGCATATTTTGTATCAAACATCATTCACATTTTTCTCCTTTTATGACAATATTTTTACCCTCATAAAATTCATGTAACACATGGTGTAGAATAACTTGCTTTTATATGAAGGCATTTTGTAAGAGCACACTTCACTCCTCCCCCTTTATTTAATTCGCTACTAAATACCTAGAACCAGGACACAAAGAAATGGTAGCAAGGTTGCAATAAACCTGCGGGCAAATAAATCAGAGCAAATATTCTGATATTAATTGTAGCATAAATCTGAATTAGAGCTTAATCTGATATTTTTTGCATCCGAATATGTCAGGTAGTGTTATTTCTAATGGCCCAGATGCTTGCATTCTCTCCTTTTCTGTATTTGTTATTAAAATTCTTATAGGCTTCAGCCCAGTCATAAGATTAAAGGGAAGGAGTCTGGAAGCACTCCAAGAACTCCTGCTCTCTATAGGTAACACTTTTGAGGGATTGGATTTTCCCAGATTTGTGTAGAAAACCGAATCATTCTTTGCTGACTTTTCTAATTTATTTAATTTTCTTGTAATTACAGTTCTCCTTCCCTTGGGCTGTTCTTGCATTGCCAATTTTCTGTTTTCTTTGTTCACCTCCTCCCCTGGACTCCAGATTGCATTGGCACTTACAGTGGCGGGTTATAGACCGCCAAAAAATATGTATTGAATACGTATTAGGGTTAGGAAGGGGCGGTGCTTCCGCACCCCCCTAACCTTAATACGTATTCAATACGTACAATATGGCGGCGGCCGTTCCATACGGCCACCGCCATATTGACGTAACGGATGTTCTGTGTCCACACGTGGCGCACCGGAAGTGACACCGCGAGTGCGCCCTTTGGCACTTGCGGCGCCTCTTCCGGGGCCCGAGAAGGAGCGCAATTTCAGTGCTCCTTCCTCTGAGTGTCCGGGAGCCCCGCGGTGTGGCAAGCGGCGGCGGCGGCGGGACAGCGCTGCTTCTCGGCGGTATGTAACCCGCCAGTGTCTCTTATTTAACTGGTATATGATTCTTTGGTTTGCATGCTCTGCATCTTTAAAACTGCTTGATGAACAGCCTTAGGGTATCAGTTCAGTCCTTGTTCCTAGTTCCTACATTAACTGCCATCACATCGGCATGTAGATATTTCACTGTACTCTATATATTATATTCTGTAAACTATCCATGGAACTGTATAAGTAAGTGCTATTGCTATAAACGATATGTTTTCTGTTCCATCGACATTTACAAAATGAAGCCAGTTACATGAACATAAATAGTTAATATCAAACCAAGAAGCTTCCTTCAGAACATCACCCCCAAGAGACTCATTGTTGAAAGTTGTGGTGCTTGCACTAAGTACTTTTCTCCCTTCTCAGAATTTCTGGTTTGTTTCTTGTGTTCCAGAAAGTGTTTGTTTCCACTTCTTGTCTTTTACTCTGTGCCTCAGACAGAGCTTTAGCTACTTCATTGCTACTGAAATAAGGAAGTCAAGATACTGCTCAGACTAATGAGGAAATGTTTGGCATCAAAAGTCCACAATGTAAAATGAGATAGAGGTTAGATGGAGTCCAATACTATGTGTGGGGGCAATGATGAAAGGAAAGCAAATATTCTGCTGATGTGATGGTGTGGGCCCCAGAAATAGATCCTGTGTAAATATGATCAGAATGGGTCTCTGCAAATGAAAAAAAGAGCTTGCCTCCTTGACTGCAGAAAATAATGGCATGCAAATGAGTAACAGACCCCAACTCTTTAAAATAATAATAATACAGTAATATCAAGAGGATTTAAGACAGGTATGGGCAAAGTGTGCCAATCCAGATATTTCTGGGCTGTAGATCCCATCAGTCTAACCCAACATAGACAATGGTGAGGAAAGATAAAAGTTGCACTCCAGCAATCCCTAAATGGACACATGTTCTTCACATTTGATTTAAGAAGTTTTCTATATCAGACCTGTACAATTCAGCATCCTATTTATAGCAGTGGCTGTCCAGAAACTTCTGCGAGGCTTGCAGACCTATCAGTATTTTCCCAATTGCATGAACATCAGTGACCCACCCCCTCTCTCCAACATTACAGTGATATGGACACTGTTTCAAAATATTGATACCAAGTATATTGTTTATGTATTTTAATTGTTTGTTTTGTTATTTTGTTTTTAATAATAAAATGTATTTTTAAAATGGACACTATATTTAATTACCATGGTGATTAGCTATTGCTCAGAGTTTGGGGGAAAATTGTGTGTGTGTGTGTGTGGGGGGGCTACAACTAGCCAGCATGATCACTGGCAATCATGACTGGCCACATCTGGGAATAGTAGCCCCCAAAGTAACTTTTCTAAACTGTTGATACAGTTTTCTACCATGAACAAAGTCCCCAGATGATTTACATAACTTTTAAAGCAGACAATAAAGATGTTGAAACTGTTCAAGATTTTCCATATCTTGGCTTAGTCATTAATCAGAATGGCAACTGCAGTCAAGACATCAGAAGAACATTAGGACTTCGAAGGGCAGTTATGAACAAACTAGATGAGATCCTGAAGTATCAACATATATCACTGAATACTAATCATTTTCCCATTTCTTTGTATAGTTGAACAGTGAAGAAAGCAGACAGGGAGAAAATCAACTCATTTGAAATGTGGTCCTGGAGAAGAGTTCTATGGATACCATGGACTCCTAAAAAGACAAACAAATGGGCCCTATAGCAAATCAAACCTGAACACTGCCTAGAAGCCAAGATGACTCAACTGCAACTGTCATACTTTGGCTATATCACGAGAAGTCATGAGTTACTAGAAAAGACAATAATACTTGGTAAAGCAGAAGGCAATAGGAAAAGAGAAAATTGCATTGACTCCATCAAGGAAGCCACAGCCTTGAGTCTGCAGGACCTGAGCATGGTAGTAGATGGTGGGTGACTTGGAGATCTGTCATTCATAGGGTCACATAAGTTGAAGATGACTTGATGAGAGTGAATAGTAACAACACAGATGTCAGGGACCACTATCTCTTATGACCACCCTGGAAAAAAAAAACTTTGAGTGATCTTTTCATTTCAGTAGAACTAGGTGGGGGAAGTATAGCCTTCCAGATGTTGTAGGTAAAGATTCATGGGAGTTTGAGTCCTACAATTTTTGGAAGATTACATTTCCCCAATCCCACTAATAATAAACTCTATCCAGAAAAAATTATGTTTTTGTTTTTTCTTTGCTATATGATGATTTTTCTCCTGATTCAGGAAGTTTAAATTGTTGGTTAGGTTTTGAATCCATCCATCCATTTACTTATTTCATCAAAGGTGAAGCCATTCTAATTGTTCTGCATCTGGACAGGGATACTGTATACTCAAAGGCTTAGGAGGAAATACTTGGATAAAGACAGCCAAGGCCTCATTTGCATCTTCCTATATCTTTTACATTATATCCCTCTCCCAGAACTGTGTAACTATGCTTTAAAAACCCTGTGGCTTTAATATCATTCCATCAGTGCATCTGAAAAAGGGGTCAGATATCTATGAGACTTCATGTTGGAATAAACCAGTGAAGTCTTAAAGGTGTTACTAGATTCCTTCCCCTCCTGCTGCCCCTTTTTGATGCAACATACTAACATGGCCATTTCTTTGAAAACTGGATGAAGAGCTATTGAACTCTCAGATACTTGGATGTAATACTTTCTCTCAGATAAATTAATTATATCCAATGTCATAATTTAATTTAACTATTTACTGTGACTGATGTATTATTTTTAATGAGTTTGTTAAATGTTTTATTTCAAAGTGCTCAGTAATCTTCAGACTTTCAAACAAGAGCCATTCAGGTATATGAGACCTAATTTTCATTTCTCCCTTACTTTTTGTCTAATAATGCCATCTCTGCCTCCCTTAAAAATGTTTTTAAAAGACAAAATTGTGGTTATATCTCAGCTTGGATTCATCAGCTGACAAACCATGTTCAAAATATTTCATGTGCTATTTAACACATATCTGGCATTAGTAGTTGGAAAAATGAAAATATGGTTAAGGAATAATATAAAGCAATCTGTTAAGAAATCTCCTTTAGCATACTTTATGGGTTTCATATCATGTGGTAAGAAATACAGTATTTTAAAATTTAATTTCTTAAGGTCAGTAAAATGCCACTATTTTGACAATCAGTAATGATCACATAAACCTCTTGTGCCCAGATGGCTGGCTGTTTACTGGCAAGGCAGTTCTGATAAATTCTCCAATTAGATATTAATATTACATCACTTGAGATTCCAAGCACAGCCTGACCTCATGGAGTGAGCTGATATCTTGCTTAATCCGTTGTGCTTGTTCGCAGAATATTATCATACTGTTAAAGCACATAGTGTGGTAAGCATAAAAGATGTAATTTTTTGGGCAAAATAAAACTAATAAGATAGCCACTCAACATAATCTTATTGAAGCATTATATAATACTGTTACTATCTTACTGCTACCTGCATTTGATGGAGACTGTGACCAGAATCTTGTAAAATGGTATGTTCTGACATAACTTGGGTTAATGCCATCTGATATAATTTTGGGAACACTGTGAAATGAGGTGTTCAGTACCTTCTCATACAACACCATCCTTGCAAAAGGCAACTTTTCAATGCTGGAGCAACTTTTGCAATCATTTAGTGGCCAAGGAAGTTCAAGGCTTGCTTGCTGGGCAGTATCCAGCTGCGATTCTTCACTCAGGAGAAGAGGCATCATTTTCTCATTTTCTAACATATACTAGTGTACTCACTACCACACTACCTGAATTATGATAAACAGATTCTTAATTCATATACTAGCCTTGCAGTGTTCAGCATTTACACAGCACTGAAGCAATTTTAGTTTGTTTTCAGTTACTGTATTAGAATCTTTTAGGATGGACTCCTGAATTCAATGTGAATGTGTTAGTAGTTTTTTTTAAAAAAGAAAGCTGTATGGTTATCAGGAAATTCACTAGGAAAATATAAGTGTTATCTTAAAACTACCCTAGTACAAGTGCATTTATATGAAAATACAATGTTAGAGCATATTGATTTATATTAAATTTTAGAGTGTTTGTGGAATTCACTTTGACTCCAAGCTGACCGCCTAGGGACACTGCCATTTCTCCAAAGCAGAGATGTCATGTAGGCAGCTTGCAAAGGAGGGGGTAAGAGCCCTAGAGATCAGACTGGAAATTCCCCACAGGAAGTCTGGGAGTTGCTAGACAAGAAAAACCATCTCCTCCAAAAACCAGTACAATACTTGCTGTTTGTTTTCAGTCTCACACCTGATGGCCCAGTGATTAAGTCAATGGCCATCTATGCATCTATTTGCCTTCCTTGATTGTGTTGAGATCCAAGTGCATTGGCTCAATCTATTCTTCACCTTGGTTTAAGCAAAGCCCAGGTCTTCATACCCTTTGTCTTGGCTACAGTTAAGCCATTAAGTTCACAGCTAGAGGCTACAAATTGTCTATATAAGCCTCAGTCTAAGCACACACTAGTGTGCTACATTCAGAATACAGCCTGGCTTCACATCAGACTGAACTCTGATTTTAGCTCCCTTGGCCATTTCCCCCCACATTTCGGTGGCCATGTCATCTCATCATCTACATCCACATCTGGTTCCTGGAGAAGCTTTCGGAAGTAAGTATCTTCCGTAGATTTGCCTCTCTCAACTCTCTCCCGAATTTCCCTCCTTTACTTCCGCTGAGAATTGCGTGTGTACATGAATGTGTGTGCCTCTTTGCTGTGTGTTTGTTTTCCCTCTTTAATAAATATTTGGACTTAATTGGACCAGTCCGTCTCAGCATCGTCTCTCAACGGATTCTTGTGGAGCTCTCGTAGACATCATGGGACATGGTCTCGCGAGGGTGTTGTTAGGACCCTCCCTCTCAGCAATTTGAGCTAAATTCAGAAATTCCCCTAATCAGATCCTTCCCAGCAACAAGAATGTTGCTTATTGCTGTCTGGAATGGCTTCACTTATGTGCAGATAACATGAGATCTGAAAACTGCCATGGTTCCTATGTTTCAGACAGAGGTGGTACTATAGTAGTGAGATAGAGAAGTGGCATGAGTCCCTCTCTTTACCCATGCAGCTAGGGTAAAGGCAACAGGCTCTCCTCATGATTGCCAGATCATAGTGAAGTGGGAATCATTCTCTCATTTTATTTTTGTAGGAAGATAGTAAGTGGACCCACAAGTTCACAGCTTATGGCCAGGCTTAATAGTTATGCCCAGTCCCAGTAAGAGTATAGTACAGGTGCCTGTAAGTGGCACTTTGCTCCTCCTGCAGAATTAGGAAGGGCTAATGCCACAGATGGTTTTCTTGTTCCCTGCTATAAGAGTTCCTTGCAGGTCACTTTTTGATAATTAAATATTTTTGCTATTTCCCTTGTAGGCTCCAGCACAGTATAATAAGCTAGTGATATCAATGCCAGGGATAAACTGCTAAGAGAGACAGTCTTTTTCTCTCACCAGATCCACACAAGCATTTTCTTCTATCTCTAGGTTTATTTCCAGGTAAGTAATCATAGAAGGAATGAACAACTGTAACTTTCTAGATGTTTTTGAACTACAGCTTTTCCAATTCTTTTCCATTGGACATGCTGGCTAGGGCCTAGAGGACACAGTGCCCCCTCGTGCTCTATAGAACTGCAGCCTTACAAAACAATATGCAAGAAAAACAGTAGTCCATCACCCCTACAACTTCCAAATCCTTGCTAATCTGTTGAATGGAGAATATGCGTGGGGATAAATCTGTTTATCTAATTTGTCCTTTTTGATTTCAGTGGAGATGAGAAAGAAATTCCAATATGAGCCTGAAATGGGCATAGGCAAAAGGCATGATCCTGGGTGCCATATAGGGAAACATAGATGAGGGTGGTGATCTTCTCCTCCCCCAGTCCTCTTCCCAAACAATCTAGCCCACTTTATTTTTAGTCTGTATAGCCTGAAATTTCATTCCAATTGATTGGTTGATGTGGATGATGTTGGCCCAAGGACATTTTAATTGAAAAATGTTTCCAAGAAAAACACCTCATCTATTAGTTTCAAGATGCAATTCTGCCAAGTAGAGGTATCATGAAAGAAACTCAAGAACGGGTTATCATCACTTTCATAGTAACAGAATATTTCCCCATCCCAAGAGTACAATTTCACTTATGCTTGGTTTGAGGCCAAGTTTGATTACATTTTTGCTTGGCATTTCCAATCATTTATCTGAAACGACAACAAATATGAAGCATCACAAGGTCTAGAAGCCTTTAGTTGTTGTTGTCATACCGACTCAGTGTGCTTTATTTTGTCTCTGTCCCCTCCCCACTTTTTCTTTTCTTTCTGATCTTTCTTACAGCCCCCTGGATGTTCATTCTTCTGCTCACCCTCCTTCTGCCCCTTAGCAGACAGCAAAACCATTTTTCTCTCCTTTAAGTGAAAAGCAGGGGGAGGGGAGGCAGAAAGAATCATCACATGAAACTATAGCATGATCCTCTGGAAAAATGATTATCTCAAGCCTGATTGCAGCTTTATCTTCAGGGAAAATTGGGGAAGTTGCATACACATATTTTCTTTTATTATTGTAGAAGAGGAAGACTGGGATGACACCCTGTTATCACTTGATATTTAATGATCTATGCACTAACAACCAACACTTCAACATTGTATTGGCACAGTGCAACCCAGGACCAAGATAACTTCCACATTGCCAGCAAAAATAATGTAGAATTCAACAAGAAATAGATGTCTCAGCCAGCTGAAGCAGAATGTTCTCATAAAATCAATTATTAGTTCCCACTGTTTAAAAAAGTTATTAACAGACCTCTCTCTAATAAAATTAATAAATTTACCAATTTCAGCAAGGCCATATTTTATCAACCATTTGTCCTGTATAGGGATGTTCACATCCTTCAGTTTCTGTGCATAAAGTATTCTAGCAGTTGTAACCAGATATTGCATAATTCTTCCATGTTTCTTGTCTTTCTCTTCATTCACAAACCACAACAAGAAAAGTTCTGGCTTAAATTGGAATGTAAACTTCAGAAGATCTTCCACAATGGAATGTTTCTGAGTCCAATATTTTCTCAACTTAGCAGAAGTCCACTACATATGGTAAAAAGTTCCCTCTTTTTGATAACATTTCCAACGTATATTAGTGGAACCTTTATACAGCTTAGAAAATCCTGCTGGTGTCAAATACCATTGATACATCATTTAATACAAATTCTCCTATCAATCATAGTTGAAGGTAAAGTTTAGGTTTTTCAGGCTATATGGATGCCGGCCATGAAAGCCTTCGACTTCACAAACTTTAGATACTTTGGACCCAAACAGACAAGCGAAAATAATGCTGTTTCAGGTCACTTTGGAAGTGTGCTGTTTAAATGCTGCATGTGTACTAAGAGGTTGGAAGCCATGCCAAAGCCACACTCCAGTCCTAAGGACTGGAGTGTGGCTTTGGTGCAGCTTCTGGCCTCTTAAGAAGTGTGTGTCATTTAAACAGCATACCTCCAAAGTGACCCGAAGCAGCTTTATTTTGGCCTGTCAGTTAGGGCTCTTTGTCTACATTCTCTCCCACTTGTCCATCTATATGTTATGACCTGTATTAGTTGGCTGTCATCTGTTAATTGGCACCCTCTCAAGATTTTTGTTCTATATTAACAGCTTATGGCTCATAGCAAGATCTGTACATTTCCTGTTGGTTCAATAGGTAGGTTGTAAAACACCCAATTATTCAGAGACAAAAAACAAAAAAACAAAACAAAACACAAAACCCTCAGGGAGTTGGCAACCCTTCTATATTTATAGAAGCAGGTGCTAATTGTCTGTCTTGTGATGACTATTCTTTCCTGCAGTGGTTGCAGTTTCGAAGAAATAATGTCTTTATAATATCTAATCAAGTATGTTTTTTAATATTACAAAATCTAAGCGAATTTTTTAATGGTTTGTGATCTGCCATAAAAAAGGATGATAATTGTTCCAAAATGCATTGAAAGGAAAATATATTATTTTTTTGGACACTTGGAAGTCAAATAAATATAACATTAAACTGACATTCCATTCAATTAAATGAGGCCTGCTCCTGATAATATGGCTTTAGTATATTCATAAAAATACACAGATTTGCATTGGTTCTCGGTATCTGCGGATGTTCAAGTCCCATCATCCTCAGTGGTGGCACGGCCACACAGCTGTGCCACCATTGAGGTCAGTGGGACTTCACTGAATGCATCTTCCCTCCCTGCTTTCACCTGAGGTGGTGGACAGCTGGCAGCAAGGGACCTCTGCTGCCACTGCTGCCACTGCCACCACTTCTTCTTCCTCCTCCTGACTCCTTCGCCCTCTTCCTCCCACTCCTTCCTCTGCTTCCTCCTCCTCCTCTTCCTTCCTCCTCCTTTGTCCTCCTCCTCCTCCTCAGTGCAGACTATCCACGGATGCTTAAATCTGTGGATGGCAAGTCTGAGGATACAGAGGACTCATTGTATAATAAAGTGGATATTGTGTAATCATTCCCTTGACTAGTAAATGCAGATAGCTTAGTGTTTATGCAGTCTGGAAACAAAACAAGGTAAAGCAAACCAAAATAACCAGAACTATGTCTGTATTCTTGAGGTAAGCCCTAAATCAGGATAAGACTCATATGGACCTCCAGATCTTGTTTGACTGCATTCCTCACCAACAGCTGTGCTAGCTAAGGCTTCTGGGAATTGTGGACAACATCTGCAGACCCTGTTTAATCCCACCGGGTGCACAGAAACATACTGTAAAAAAGAGTAAAATGAAAAATCACACTTAAAAATTCCACCCACTCCTGTAATCTATGATCTCATAGAACACTGATGGCAATTAAACCCATGAGCCACAAGGAGTCTAAAGAAGCCAGACAGACGGTGGTCCATTTTATGTATTACTTATGGTAAATGTCTGTACACAAAGAAGGGGTAGTGGGGATGCACTGCTAGCCTCATCTTTGTCATTGCTTTTCCTATCTCCACTCCTGAAATCCACACTTGTTGTGAGGACGCTTCTTCACGTACATAAGCTGAGGTAACCTACATAAGCTTCTCTGGCTCCACATTTCACATGAGGAGCAGCAGGGGAAGGTGTATGATATCGGGGGCTCTTATGGTGCAGCCTCCATTGCTCCGTTGGAATCTTCTTTCTTGAGATTCATTAGAAATCTCAGGAAAGTAGAAGAGATTGTTTAATCTCACCAGCAGAGCAAACACAGCAGAATATAGGTGAGCAGGAAAAACTAGGTCCACTTATCTCCCAGCCCACCTGTCCTCAAATTAAAACAAAATCTCTGAGTTAGAGTGAAAATAACAAGTTTACTTATAAATCATGTGTACAAAGAAATTGATGGGTCTAGCTTCATTTTGCAAAGAAGATGAGGCAGAAAGGTAGATTACATGTTATTTAAGAAAGTTTCCTTTAGCATGCAAAGAGAAGGCATGCTTCTTTGGACAAGACAAAGAAGTCTCTCAGGGACAAAAGGTGAGGTGTGCTCTTGGTAAGAAGGAAATGAGGAGGGGGCTGTTAGTAAGCATTAAAATTACCATAGACATGCATTTAATAATAATTACTATTATATATTTGTATTTCCTTCCTCTCCCTGCAGATTGAGGTGGAATTACAGCAAAAATAAATTTTCAATGAAACAATAAGAATTTATATCAACTCCCAATCCCTCCCACCATTAAAACAATAAAATTCACATTAAAATTCCAGCAAGAGCGTAATTTAAAAATCAAAATGGAGAGGACCGTTAAGACAGATGTGGGTCTCCTTCATGAGGTCATGTTGGGAAGGCTTGCTGGAAGAGATTTCGAGAAGGTCTCAGAATACAAAGTTACTATATATCCCAACAGCCCCTTCCTTAGAGTGCTTCCTCTTTTATGAATAATGCAATGCACAAAGGGAGCCTGTAATGATCTACCAGTTAAGTTCATGGCTAAAAGTAATTGTGTCCTTGATTAATGGAACGTGCACACAGCCTAGCAGGAAAAAGGATTGACGACAGAGGTTGAACATATAGCAATAGCAAGTATATTTTTATACCACTTATCAGTGCACGTAAGCACTCCCTAAGTGGTTTATAACGTGTAAACTAATTGCCCCCAACAAGCTGGGTAATCATTTTAGCGACCTCGAAAGGATGCGAGGCTGAGTTGACCCTGAGTCCCTGGCTGGGACTGAACTCACAACCTTGTGGTTTGTGAGTGAGTGGCTGCAGTACAGGCATTTAACCACTGTGCCACCAGGGATCTATTCATCTGAGTATTTAACCTGCTCAAATCATATATGATTTATGCAGAATATAATATAATAAGCAATTTGGTGGTGGTGGGAATTAGTGATATAAAGATGCATTTAACCCCATTCAGGCACAATATGCTGTGCATGAAGTATATGTATAGTCATGCAAGCAGGGGCACACACCAACCCTGCCCTTCCACACATTGCTCTCAGTGTGTGGAAAGCAACGGACTGAAGCAGAGACCCTATTTTACTTATTGAGACTTCCCATGCTGTGAGGACCATTGAAGAAGTGCACAAAGAAGAGGCTCTCTTCTTCAGACCATTACTGTTGTGCTGTGGCCCCAGAACTCAGATTCAGACAGTGATATGGGGGAAAGATGAGCAGAAAAGCCAGAGAGTGAGACAGAGGGTTCTGCCAATGAGACAGGGGCCATGCCAGTGAGACAGAAAGTCAAGAAAACATGGCAATTTCAGAACAGCAAGACATAGAACTCATAGTACCTAGCCTGGCAGTCTGACAGAGACAAAGAGAGTTCCAGTGTAGGTCAAATCGTTTAAATGCCAGACATTCACTAATCAGGCTGCATGCTGACAACTGGCCATACATTCTGGTACCTACCTCAGGCAACTGGTAGCTCACAACCAATCTTTCCTGGCTCATGTTCCTGATTCATGTTGCCTGATAACCTCAGTCCTTGCTCTGTTTGCTGAGTGTGCTTTTTGATCTCCCTTTTGGACTGTTGTTCGGATTGATTGCTTGACTGTGCTTAACTTGGACTGACCTGATTACTCTGCTACATCATCCTTGCTAGTGAGGCACCAGAACAGCACAATTACTTTCTGTAGGAGTAGCCCAAAAGAAGAAGGAGCAGCCCTAGTATACTTCCCTCTTTGCATGTTTACTTAAACTGGATCATATTGTGCCTTATTAGGGCTTTTTCTCCTTATGTTCCTGCTATGTAATTATACAATATTTAAATGTGAAAGTGCCATTTCCCCACCACTGTAGCACACAACAGGAATCAGCCTCAAGAAATGGGAGAGAGGAAAGGTGTCACAATTCTTTGCTTAATACAAGGAAGACTCAACAAAATTATATCTGTTTCTTTTACTTTCCTTCTTTCTTCTTCAGGGATACACTCTTGAAACTCATTCAAGAGACCTGAGTATCACTACAAGCTTTGTGGCTCAAACTTTTTGGAGCCGCTTTATGCGGCTGAAAGCTGTGCAGGAAGGAAGGAGTGACACGTCCCATTGGGAGTAATGGTGCGCATGCCCATGGTGTGTGTGTGCTGCCACATCGCCGCATACACTAGCACAATTCATTTAAATGGGTCTCGAGCATGTGTGGAATTTGCTTTACGCGGTGGAGTCTGGAACGGATCCCACCACATAAAGCAAGGGCGCACTGTACATTTATACTGTTTGCTGTTTATTCAGTAAACTTGTTTGCAAGATATTCAGATTGCTCTTTAACTGTATCCAATGTCATAATCATAACACAACAGCATAATGAAAAGTCAATAACATAATCATAGCATAATAACATGGCTTTTATTTGAGATGCAATTAGTTCACATTCATCGCATTACTTGCTTCAACACTGCTGACCTTTTCAGTTTTAGTCCCTTGATGCTGATGGAACGTTATATAATACACTGTTGTATTTTATTACAATTTGCCCATATATTATAGAGCAGAGTGGGCAACTGCAGCAGGCCTGGGGGACACTTTTCTGCCCTGTGACCATCCGGGGAAAGCATGAGCTACTGAACATTAAAACAAAACACTCAAAGTGGCTGGAAGACCACTTCTTGTTCTCAAAAATTATTTTTGATTTTCAGCAATATAGGGAGGTCTTGCACACTATTTAAAAAGTACACTATGTTAAAGGTACAGTGATGAACCTGGAGTCTGCTGGGAACTCCAATTCATCAGAAAAAGGTTAGTCTGAGCAATGCTCATGATGTTGAGGATCACAAAAGTATCCTTTAGGGGCCTCGTGCAGCTCTATGGCTGTATTCTACCCACTCCTGTTATAAAAAATGGATTATATTTCTCAAGGTTGCAGGCCCATTGGGTAAAGGTCATGGTCTTACTGGTAACAGCTCTTAAAAGCTGAGCACAGCAAATGGAATGGATCCTAGCAGCCATTGAAGCCCCAGTCCACAAGCTTCTTCTCTACCAACCAAAAACCCAATCCATAGCTCACCCCCTTGGGGGAAACCAAGAATGGCAGGAAACAAGAGTTCACCTGGATACAATCCCTGTATGGTATCTTCTCTGCCAACTGGAAATGAAATTGTCTTGTCTTCACCCTAGGGATGGGAAGAAGATTCATTGTTATTCATTTCCCTGCTGAAAAATAGATTTTGGAACATTTGGGAAACCTAGTAAGGAAAAATAATACAGCAGCAACAATTTTGCATAATTTTCAGCTGGTATTTCTGCATCCCAAAGGATTTCAGGAATTATTTTATGCAGGTATACACATTTTTTAAATGCACAAACACAGTGATTTTTACAGAAAGAAGACCTTTTTTGCATCCCCCCTATTTGTTTTTGAAAACTGTGGCTGGAATCCTGTATCATCTTTAATCATAAAATTATAGAATCATAAAGCTGGAAGAGACCACAAGGGCCATCCAGTCCAACCCCCTGCCATGCAGGAATTCAAAAATCAAAGCATCCCTGGCAGATGCCATCCAGCCTCTGTTTAAAAACCTCCAAAGAAGGAGACTCCACCACACTCTGAGAAACTATGTTCCACTATCGAACAGTTCCTACTGTCAAGAAATTCCTCCTAATGTTGAGGAAGAATCTCTTTTCTTGTAGTTTGAATCCATTGCTCCGGGTCCTATTCTCTGAAGCTGCAGAAAACAGGCTTGCATATGCATATAAACACCATAGTTATGGTGCTAAGCAATGAATGTCACCCATGTGAAACAGCCACAAGTGCAAAACTCTAGCTTACATAGGATTCCAGGAAATCTCTCTCCCCCCCCCCCCCCCCGGATAAATTATGTTTTCTTTACAAAGAAGACAGATTTTGTGTCAGATATGTATCTGGAACAAATTTTTTTTTTCATTCAAAAAGCAAACACAATTTCTACCACTAATTGTACAAAATGGCAGAGAAATCAAAGCAATCCAAACCAAAACTAGCAACACATCCCCATTACCCAGTTCCACTCAAGCAAAATTACCAGATGTTTTCTAGCAACATGGGCAGCATTAGTGTAATTCTTGCAGGTATGCAGCTACAGTGTGGGCAAGATAAGGGTATCGTCTTGCCAAATAAGAATTTTGACCTTTCCAATGACATTTTTCTTTGGTTCCCAAAATTTTATAGCATTGCAGAGAGTGAGATACTGAAGATGGTTCATACCTAGAACAGATGGCCATCTGTTGGGCACTTTGACTGTATGTTCCTGCATGGCAGGGGGTTGGACTTGATGACCTTTGAGATCTCTTCCAACTCTGCGATTCTATGATATTTACATTTCCTCTTTATGCACCCCCTTTTCTGTCCCTTTTCTTTGGATGCCTAAACAGTATTTCTAAATGCTGAACTGAAATTTTAAATTACTGTAGTGCTAGAAATTTGGAGATTGAAGGAAAATTTAATCAAGGGGAGAATTCTTATGTTTGGGGAAAATGCCCTGCCATAGCTACATCTCTGATATAGCCAATTTTTAGATATCTCATAAAAACTGGGAGCGAAAGTGCCACATAATGATGATGATGATGATGATGATGATGATAATAATAATAATAATAATAATTTATTTATATCCCGCCTTTCCCTTTCGAGGATCTAGGCAGGTGGTGGTGCTTGAGCTGGAAGACACTAGGATTGGTTGGGGAAACCAGAAGGGGTGGGACCTCTGGGCCTCCAGGTCAGCCATTTGCTGAGGGGCCTATTTAAGGCCACATGGTGCTGGTGGCCAGCACTATTTTCATCTGGTTCTTTCCATCTTCCCTCCTTATTTTCAGGGATGGTGATGTGCTGTCACAACTTTTTTGGGGGTGGTAGCATAGGTCTCAGATCTAGTGGATGTGGTTTCCTGTGCTGCGGAGCACTGGACCAGGAGTCTAATGGAGACCCGGGGGTGCTGAATGCGTGGTGGTGTTGGCATTCAGGGGCAATGCCGGATCAGTATCCCCCGATGACAAGGGGTAGTGGTGCGAATATGCGCTTGACCAGCTTACTGGAATGTGAACAGGCAATCAGCCGGTTACCCCCTTTGTCATCCCGAAACTTGACTACGATCAGGCAACTTGGTTCATTGATCACCAAGGGGGTTGGTTGATGCTAGATCCAGACCTTATGCATTTTGGTCCAAACCTACCTGTCAGCTGTATTAAATAAAGTTGTGGCCTTTTCCTTCCAGCTGTGTGTATTGCGGTAATTCATTCTGACATTCCCCCCCCCCCCCTTGCCACTGCAATAAGGAGAGATTAACTGTATGCAAGTGTTCACTTGTAATTCTCTAACTGAATTAACTTTTGGCAGTAGGAAATAGTACATGGCAGAAAGGAAAATCCCCCTGATTGTTTAGGACTTTCAGCATCTCTGGAATTTCCGACATATAATTGAACTGCATGAGTTTAGCTTGTTTTCCCACATGCCAAACATATAAAATTCAGATAATGTTTCTTTTCTCAAACTGAATATGATTTAAAAGTGGGTCTTAGTTAGTTGAAACAATAACAACTTGGTATTTATAAAACTCCTAAAATTACTATTAGTATGCACTATACATGGATTAGAATGAACAAAGCTCTTGGGCTCAGTTTTAGCAATCTAAATGTGAGAAAGCATTAAAGAATTTCCTAGAAATCATGATTTTAAGCATTATGAAAAATTCTGGATCTTTGGTTAATCTGATATAGTTAACTAATTATATTACGGGGATTTATAAATTTGATTATTAGATTGGAAGATGGTCAGTGTGGCAGATATAGTGCAGCATAATATTTGCACTACATAGACAATGTAAGATAAATGCAGGTCAAAGGACAGAGATGCATGATCCAAAAGAAGACAACAAGCCCCCTGTTTGTTTTTAAGGAAGAAAGAAAACTCTAGGAAATATTGACAGACATTCTGCTTTGTAGCTGTGGAACAGACAGTTCTAGTGGTACACTTCTATTGGCCTTTCCCCCCATTCCAATGTGCAACCTTGAACTGAGGCACTAGGGCTCATCACCATGGTCAACCAGTCCTAGACACCATCCAGCCTTCATTTTGCAGTGAAGAAGAAGAAACCTTGCTGGGAGTTCATAAGGGCAACTGGTCTTTCCTTTGCCTGGATGCAAAATGTCACCTGTGCCCAGGAGTCCTTCACCATTCTAGAGACTGACTGGCCATAGAGGCACTGCAAGTTGTGAGACTTTGCAAGGGGAGTGGGGTGGAGAACAACTCCTTCCACAATGATCTAAAAAGCACATATGTAGGCATAAGTCAAGTTATCCCTGTGTACAGCAAGCATAATTCCAGCCATTCCCTCAATAATCAGGTCTATACTTGTCTCCTTTTCTTGTTTGCTAGATTTTAAAACCACTTTTCCGTTCAAGCTGAACCAGATGGTGACTGTTGGAGTCATCTGCCTATCACTGTCTGCCCTACTGACATGAGACTATAAGAATTTGGGGAGGGGGATTAATATCAATGCCAAAGGAATCACACAGACTGTCACTTATAGTATATATTTCTCAGCCAGCTTGGAGAAGGACAGAGGTCGGATCCCTTTTAGAATAGCAGACAAATCCAATTAACATTAGCAAGGTAGATTTATTTTGTAGTTACTGTTAAAATGAAAACAAAAATTTATCCTATATTTCGGCTCTACCAAATCTTGTAGCTCTATATGGTTGCAGAAGTGAAGGGTTTTCCTTTAGGTGTGGAACAGCAAACAAATAACCAATAATATTCCTTGACAGCTTTATGACGGGAATACAGTTCCTTCTAGATGTAGCGTATATCTTGGAGAAATATTTCAGAGTGTGACAGTTTTCTAAAATGTGACTATTCTCTTTGGGGGGAAAAATCTAGAGAGTGCCATCATACTGTTAAAATTATCACATTTACAAAAGGGATTGACTTTATGTACATGCATGTAATATGAAAAATCAATCTTCTTCCCTGAAAATTACTCTTTTCTGTTTCTATCATGATTGATTGTGTAAAATGAAGAACTCATGTTTAAACATTTAAACACAGGTGTCAGAATTCCATCTGTACTCTGTTCAGATATTGTAATTGTTATGGAATTATTGTAATTTGTATGAGATTAACACTCCAGGGCTCTTTCATAAAGATGCAGAGTTCTTGCACAATTATAGCACTATGATTGCTCTTTAACAGCCATAGCAATGTGCTATAGAAACCTGGGATATGTAGTTTAGAGAGGAGCATTACCAGACAAAGAGCTCTAGTGCCTTGCCAAACTCCATTAACCAGAATTCCAGAATATAGTGGTATCATAGTGTTACAGTGGTGTAGGGTGAAAGGGCCTCAGACATTTGTGTTGAGGGTATTATCAAACTCAAAATGAAGGTAGAAACAAGGGTGGCAATGGATGGGAAGTTACAGTAAATAGACACTGTATACTAGGTTTTGAAGTTCACAGGCTTCTTCAACAGGTGAAGGTGGTACAGTGGTACCTCGGGATACAAATTACCCAGCTTACGAATTTTTCGGGATACGAATAAATCCCATAGGGATTTATTGTTTCGGGTTACGAACGTTTTTTCGGGTTACGAAAAAACGCCGGCGTTGTTTTCAATGGAGCCGCGGCAGAGCCGCGGCTTTTTTTCCCATTAGCGCCTATGGCAATTTGGGTTACGAAGGTTTTCGGGTTACGAAATTAGCCGCGGAACAAATTAATTTCGTAACCCGAGGGAGCACTGTAAATAAAAAAAGCAGGCATGGGAAAGAAAGTGCTAGTGTTGGAGTCATTTTGTCTACATTTTTCCTTTAAGATATGGAGAAAATGTTTGTGTAAATGGACTATTGCCCATCCCCATAATTTGAATGAGAACAGTTTGGTTAACATGATTATCCCTGCAATCTTTTTTTAAAAATAATTATTTTAAAAAGATTACACACTGATACTATGAATTAATGATTTCAATTCCTCACCTATTTCTTCTTCTTTTCATTCTGTTAAATTGATAAATAACTTGATGATGGGGGGAAAGTTAATGTAAAAACAACGAACCTTCTTTCATTTCTGCATCGATCATGTTATACCAGCTTGTCATGTAGATGGAACTTGTCTGAAAAAAGAGGCAGCAATCCTAATTCAGCACCACCATCATGAATGAACAGGGATTCAAAACCAAAATTTTAAGATTTGTCAGTTTAAAGCCCTATTCAAAGCTCTCTAACCAGATGAGTGAATCTGTCAATTTTGCTTTAACCCACATTTGTTTTTGAAAAGTTTTTTTAAAAAAGCCTGTTGAATGTATTAATAAATTTGTGAATGTTTGGAAAGTTGTTATTAATAAACGAGTCACACTAAATCCACACCCATCTTTAATTCATGCAGAAAGTGAGAAAGCTACCAAATATGGATGATGTAATTGTTCCCTCTATAATGGAATTTTATATAAACACTGCATTTAGATAGTGCCATTCTAAATTTAGATATTATAATGTTTCCAGCCAAGAATAGCAGATTTTAGATTATCGAGAAAATCACCTGATTTAAAACTTATGCTTTTTCCTACTAAGAAGCGTTGTCAGAAAGACCAATGGTGCTAATGATCTTCTAGCACATTTCAGAGTTTAATTACTATCTAATTATCACCAATCCAATCTATTTTAATTTCAGTATTCTGATGTGTTTAACTTGTGGTATCCCTAATGGTCCATGGTAAATCCTGAAGATAATAAAAACACAGGAGAAGTCCATTATAAACAAAGCTGATCACAGCCAGACACTGAACAATTGCCCAGTGATAAATGTGTTTATGAGCTCTGTGTTGCCCACCACAACTTTGTTCTCCCAATGTAAATAGCAGCAGACACTATCAAATCATCTTCCCCATCAAGCTCACCTACAGCTGCGCAGATGGGCCAGGATAACATGAGCTGTGCCCATGCTGTTTTGGCCTGGCTGCTCGCCCAGGTCAGTCCTCGGGTTGGCATGAAGATTAGTGGGTGTTTACATGTCCATTCCTATGCTGACATGGGACCCACTAATGATGCACACTTCTTACCTTGCCATGCTATTACTTATACTTAGAAACCCCCCATTGCCATGTCTGGCATGAAAATGGGGCACCTGGCTGCACCCATATGGCCAGGTGCTCCATCTCTGCCTCTCACATAGTGACGGGGGGCTTCTGAGCATTAGCGACAGTGCAGCAAGATAAGGAGCATGAGTGCGGAGCATCTAAACAGCTGTGGGTTGTTGTGGAATCTCTAGGAAACTTTGTGGCAAACCAATGGATAAATTACCCCAGGGTAAAGGCTGTTTATCCTGGGATCAGCCCAGATCCATGAGATCTGCATCTGGTCTTGACAGGATTGGGCCCAATCCTGTCCCTGCAGTTTTGGCTTATGTCGTCTGAACTGGATGACATGAGGCTGGGAGAAACATGGGCCTTTGTGCCTGTATGGATAACCCCTTGGTCACCTTGACACAATTGTTGACTCTCAGTGGTATCTATCTCACAGGATTTTTGTGAGGAAGAAATGTCCAGGGAAGGGGATCATGTGTAATACTGATGCCGACTCTTTTGGCTGGTCTGTACAGACCCTTACTAGATGGCAGCTGAGTAGCTTGGAAGATTAAAATATGAGGTGGATTGGGCTAGTAAAGGGGGAGGCACTGCTGTTAAGCTATGGCAACCCTATTAATAAGAGACCTCCAAGTCACCCTACCATCAACAGTCCTGCTTAGGTCTTGCAGATTCAGGGACGTAGCTTCCTTGTTGGAGTCTATCAATCAGGAATGTGGTCTTCCTCTTTTCTTACTGTTGCCTGCCTTACCAAGCATTGTTGGACATGTCTACATGAGCCATTTACACTGGTTTGCCCTGTCCTTGCATCATCCTGTCCAGACAATGCAGGACCAGAGCGCTGGTGTGTCTCTGTGTGGACTGTCTTCACAGGGGAACACCAGCTCTGCACTGGATATGGGCCATCTCTGCCTTAAATCAAATTAAAAGGACTATCCTTTGCTCAGTTTTTTCCAGGAAAGTTGGAGCGCTGTATAACGATGCCGGGAAGCTGTATATATAAGCCTCATGAAAAGTTGCATTCAACGTTCTGACTCTATTCTTGTCACCTTTTACTTCTGCTTCTCATCTGCCCTTGGCTGCTTGAAGAGTTTCATATGTGATCCATTGATACTTCCTTTTATTTTGGCTGCAAATAGTCTCTTTTGCATTCTTCTTTGATAATATGCCTGGCTTTAGTCCAGAGTTTTTCTGGCTCCTGGTCAATGTGGGCTTAATAGTGAAAATCTATTTTAGCTTTAAATTCTACAGGGATGTTCTTCAGGTTGTATTTTGGCATGATAATTGGTTTAGTGTTCTTCTTTAGCTTTACTGTATTTTTTGACATTAGTAGTTCATGGTCTGTGCCACAATTTGCTAAGGGAAGACATAAGCTGCTCCCATTCAGTTTCCGAATCTTTATTTGTAATTTTTTTTTTTACTTTTAAAAATGCACACAAAACAGAAGGTCAGGGAACAGAAGGAGGCAGTTTTTTCTTTCTCTTATATAACCTTGCCGAGGCACTGGAATTGTTGATCAAAGAATCTTCTTGTGTGCCAGGATGGGGGGGGATGATGGATGTATTGGGGACATGCTGTTGCCCTTGATCTTCTGCTCCCCACATTCTGCTGCCTGAGGCAATGCTCTCACCAAGCCTCATCACTGGGCTGGACCTAGCTGTATTGTAAGGCCTTAACTCCCCCCCTCCCTACAAAATCACAAACAGACTCTCCTGGAAATTTTACCTCTACATCTCTATGACTGTTTGATCAATGCTTACTAAGTAGTGAAGAAATGTTTTTTACATATGGTTAAACAAAGTAGCCAATATTCTGTATCAGCTACACAGTTAAGTATACTCAACTAAGCAATCTTTCCTGGCCTGCCCTCCCTCCTCACAAGGAAACCTGATGGAAATATAATTCATATAATAGAGCTCTTTCTCCCCATGTCGCTGATACCCGTTAAAGTAGGTTGTGGGGAGAATTACAATTATGTCAGTAGTGTCACAATTAACTACTGATGGTTAATGTATAATGTTATTGATGAATAAATCTGGATAAATCACATTCACTACTTTGTCATGATTGTGAAACTATTGCTACAATCATAATTCTCTTCACTACCTACTTTACTGGATATCAGCTGCATGGAGGAGAAGGAGGTCCATTCCGCTGGCAATCAGAGCATGGGTGAATGATATTCCCAGTAGGCTTGTGTGGGTTGGTCCAGGAGAGGTTATTCAGAATACTGGTCAGTGTTTGTCCTCTTTTACATGTGAAATGCATGAAGAGAGTTCACAGTTTGGTTAGGCAGTGGAGCCATGCTGCAAGCCTGCCTATCACTACATGCAATGCCCTACCCTAGAGCCCAGTATGAAGGTCTGAATTCTAGAAGCCCAGATATATATAGAGATGCACACATTTTTCTATGTAAGATTTAACTCTGTGTCATAGGGCTGCCAGAGTGAAAACTGGAGAGGATTCCTGTACTTTTAATGGTTATGTGATAAAGGTTCTAGCTTCTGTAGAAAGCCTAGGGCAGAAATGGGGGAAACCTTATGGGTGATTCAGATGTTGTGGGCTGCAATTCCCATCAGACCAGCTTAGTGTAGTATGGTTGAGGAGATGTAGTCCAAAACACCTGGAGGAGAAAAGATACCTTCTTCCTCCAGCTATGGAGAAGATTCTATAGAGGTTTATGCCAACACATACATACACACACGTTCCATATTTGGACATTGATGAAAGAAGCCATGTATATTCATAGGAGAACTGGCAACAGAGTTTCCCTGCAATTTCAATACTGCTCAGATATTCAGCACCTTTGACTGATGGTCAGGTTAAGGGGTGGGCAACTCTTGTGGGCACGAAACCTGTATTGACCTTACATTGAGTCCAAAACTCAAACCACTATGTCACACTGATGTAGGTACCACAACAGAAATTGTATGCTGGTAATACTGAGAACTGGATCCATGTAAAGACTCTGATGGCAGCAGAACCTTCAATAGGAGAGAATATAAAGGCAGTAGATAGGCACTGGCAAAGGTCAAGGAGATACAACATCTCTTTATGGATGACTCTGAATGTGGGAGAGCTAAAACTAGGATTGGAGGTGAGTAGACCTTTCCAAATAACCCTGCTAATTAGCATCTGTACAGAGACTCTGATAAAGTAGACTCCAAAAGTTAATCACATTGGTACTTCAGGTGAACATGACTGGAGCTCCTCTGCAGACCAATGCAAGGTCAGGGATCTGAGGTGGCAGGGACAGTGAACGCAAAGATGTTAGGTACAGGTCCAGCATATATGACACCACCTATGTCCCTAGTAGTAGAATTCAAAGGTACCGCTCTGTTAGTTTGGAAAATCAGTATACAAACAGATCTTGTAGGACTCTTTGAGACTAACTGAAAGATTAAGTCTATTAAAGCTCATGCTACCAACATCTTTCTCTCAGTATGTCTGTACTGTTAGCCCTTCATGTACTTGGGAGAATGCATGAAGAAAGTTTAAGAGTAACCACTGTTATGAGATTCTCTCAGGCAGACAACCAGTGGCTTGATGCAAAATTTCTTCAAAAGCAGTGTAACCTCCAGAAAAACTATTCAACAAATTAGTAACAAACGTGCATTTATTGCACACACCAAAACTGATTGTGTGGAAAAGCTAAGTGTTAAGGGTGCAATGGGGTAATTAGACCCATCTCATTAGCAGCAGTTGGCCAGGATCCAAAATCTCATTATCGTTGGCAATTGAATGTTGCTTTTATAAAAGCAGGGTTATGTAATTTTCTCATTAACCAATTACATTGAACAAAGATTATTTTATACTTCTATTTGCCAGGGATGAGAATAGAATTTACTGTTACTCCTTGAAGGAACTATGAAAATAATTTATTAACATTGTCTGTTAAAACATCTCCAGGCACCATTGTTCACAAAGAATTATACCATTTCACTGACTCAGTAATCTAAGCAAAGTTCTCACTTAAATAAAATAAAAAATCTTGTCAGTAATGATAATAAGCAATGCTTGGCTACAAAACAATAGAACCATGTATGATTTAGGAAAGTAGATGTAGGTCCTTATATGAAAACAACTTGGAAAATACCTGTAATAATGAAATAAATAATCTCTGTATCTATGGCAGTCATACTGTATGAGACATTGGGACATTATGTTAGACAGCTCAAAATCTGACAGAAAGTTTTTGGTTGTCGTTTGAGTTGCAGTGCCCAGTTTCATGTCAAAATTCCAAATGGAAGTCTTTCTAAAAACAAAACAAAACAAAAAGGCTGCAACCCAAAACTCCTCAAAAAACCATGGTAGGCTCTTCAAAGTTTGACAACATGCTTTGGTTATCATCCAAGTTTCAAAACCCAGGTTCCAGTGAAAAAGTTGAAATTCCAAACAGGTATTTTGAAGAAGAAGAGGAGGAGTAGGAGGAGTGTGTGTGTGTGTGTGTGTGTGCGTGTGTGCGTGTGTGCGTGTGTGTGCGTGTGTGCGTGGGAATTTTGCCATTGAGTCAGTCCCTTTTATGTGGGCAACATGTACATCGCTATTCTAGATATGATTTCCCCCCAGCATCATGCTCACACTGGTGTCACATCCCTAGTGTGATTATGGACCTGCATGCTGCTACCCTCAGATATTTCATCCTCATTCCTTTTTTTACTACATTTCCCAGAATCCTACAGTTATTGTGGCTGCCAGGGGGAACCTGGGAAGGTGACTTTCCCAAACTATGGATGCAATTTAGCTTAATAGGTCTGCATGAGGACCTATACTAGGCTGAGCCATACCCCTTCTGACTTACCGTATACTCTCTGAAGCCCCTTGTGCTGCACAGCATACTGTGCTTTATGGAGAGTGGTTAGGATCACAAAAGCATTTTGCTATGTCCCAATAACCAGATATAAAATTATTACAGTAGTGCTGAGGTCTACTGCAATCTTCCAGAGATCTTAGCATTGAAGTTATCATTGTGTATCTGGCTACAAGAACATAACTAGATTATCTTTGATCCTACTTCTTCCCGATGAAACATTGCATGGTGAGGGTGGGTAGGTTCAGAGGCTGGCTGGTTGGTTTCAGAGGCTGTGCAATAAGTCTGGTGGGGGCTTTGGGTGCTGTCAAGGGAGAAAGAGAATACCAACCTCTGCAGTGCTCCCAAAAGGACATCTACATGAATAAAGAAAACTTATGCATATATAGTCACTCTTGCTTATCCATGGATTTTTTATCCACTGATTCTAGCATCCTCGGCTTGAAAATATTTTTTTAAAAAGTATAAATTCCAAGTATCAAACCTTGATTTTGCCATTTTATATAAGGGACACCATTTTGCTATGCCATTGTATTTAATGGGTCATGAGCATCCACAGATTTTGTTATTCATGGGGATTCCTGGAACCAAACCCTAGCGGATAACAAGGGCCCACTGTACATGTCCCTCATAGGGTGCCAGCCCATGATGGTTTATAATTCATGTATATATCAACCTTCTCTAACTAATCTGAATGAGTTAAAATATAGTTATCCCCAGTTAGTTATCCCTGTATCTCAGGGGTGAGCAACTGAAGGGGCCGAGGGCCCACTAGCTCTCCGTGAGATTTTGGAGTGCATCCCCCTTCACTGCCTCCGTTCCTGAATAAGTTTTTTTTTTAAAAAAAAAAACTTTTTTAAAAATAAAAAAAAATGATAGGAGGGGTCTACAAAGGAGCTGTAACTGTGTTGGTTGAACATAATTACAGAGCAGCATTCCTGGTAGCATGGAGCTCTGTAAGTGCAGTCAGTCAAGCATAGTTACACTTCCTTTGTAGACCTTCCTGATCATCATAGGCCTGAGTCTCTGGTGTCCTCTGCACAATGGGGGGGGGGGGGGGTGGAGTTGAATGCCTAAACAAGGCCTGCCTAAACAAGGCCTGTGGCTTGTTGCTGTCCAAAAATATGTTATTAATGTGTACATCAACTGAAGTTAATGGAATCTTATGGCAGAACTGTCCTTTAATGCTTTTTATAGTGCTCTGGTTCTGAGAATCAAAACTATTTCTCCAATATTTTCCCTATCACATTTTGTCTTGAGGTGTGCTTTCTTGTTTCTTGTTTTTGCTTTTTCCTTTTGTAGTAAGATGGAGAGTGAGAAAGGGAGAGCTGATGAGGCTAAGGCTGCCCAGGTGGCAGAGAAGGGAGGGGAGAGCAAGGCTAATGAAGAGGAGGAGCCAGGAGGAGGCGGAGAAGAGGCTCTAAGGGGTTTAAAAGAGGAAGGGCTGAGGCGCTCAGGCAGGAGGTGGAAGAACTGAGCGCGAAGCCGTGGTCGGGGAAGAGAGAGGTCAGGTGCAAAGCACACCTCGGCGAGACCGAACACCGGTCTCCTGGTGGCGAGTTTCACAGGCCCACTGGAGAGGGCCACATAAGGAGGTACAGCTTCGTGATTCCAGAGAGGAAGGTGACTGTGGGAAGGAGACTGGAGCCCAAGGGCTTTGAGTGAGTTGGAGGATGAATGGCGGGACTCAAATGGGACCAGAAGGAAATTAGAAACAGTCAGAAACAGTCAAAGGCGAGAAGGCCGAGTACGAAAGCCTTGAGAAGAGCTCAGGACTTCGGAACGTGCAGGAGGAAGCATACACCTGAATAGCACCCCAGAGGAGGCTGCAGAACTAAACCTCGGGAGAGGCTCATTTATGTTAGAGTTGGCTGAAGAAAGCTTGTATTTTGTTGAAGGTGGTGTTATATTAAAAGTTGCAGAACACGTGGAGTGTGGACAATAAGTTTGTTACACACGTGTAGCTCGGGAGGAGAAAGGAGTAGGAGGAGGGACTATGCAGCCTGCTCCAACAGCCCCGCCCACACCTTTTAAACTGCTTATATGTAATCTAGGAGTGAGCATGGTATAATATTTTTTGTGGGGGTTTTGGGCTATGTGGCCATGTTCTGGAAGTTTATTCCTGATGTTTTGCCAGCATCTGTGGCTGGCATCTTCAGAGAATGGTGGCATGGAAGTGAGTGGGGTATATATACTGTGTGACCTTGGTTGAGGTTAATTGTGTGTTGGTCTGTTGATGAATGGCAAAGCCATAGGGTATCTATTTAATTAGTGATCCATTGTCCACTGGGAAACCCTCGACCCTGGGTGGTTTTCATTTGAATGTGCTGAGTCTTGATTTTGTTGTTTTTAGGACTGTTAGCCAAACTTTGGTGCGTTACAGACCGCCCCTTTGAGGCGGCCTGTAGGCGCTGCTTTCCCTGGTGTATCGGGGCCTCAGCTGCCACAACGGCAGCCTCCGAGGCCCCGATCCACTGCTTTCCAGGCCGTGAGGAAGCTGCAAAAGGCCGCTTCCCCGCAGCCTGGAAAGGGGTGTCCTCGGGGCTTTAAGCCCCGAGGACACCCGATGGCGGCAGGGAGAAGGAGAAAGGGGCCACTTAGCCCCTTTCTCCTCTGCGTTGTTGGGCACAGCCATGTAAAAGCTGTGCCCAGTGACGCAAACCTGGAAGGAGCTCCAAAACGGAGCTCCTTCCGGGACCGCAGAAAGGGCGCTCTATGCGCCCTCGCGCGGCCCCACTACATCACAACCGCGCTGCCCCGTTTAGAGGCGGCGCGGTCGTGATGTCATAATGGCGGAGGCTGTGTGGAATGGCCGCCGCCATTTTGTGCGTGCTCCGCGTGTGCTAGGGTTGGGTGTGTGCGGAAGCGCCACCACTTCCTAACCCTAGCACACTCAGAGCGTGCACTTTTAGGCCCGTCTATAATGGGTCTTTGTTTACTTTAAGGGTTTTTTTTTCCTGTTGAAGTTGTTGAAGGTGTTTGTGGCTTTCTGTGGTTTCCCTGGGCATTCTGACCTGATAGTTGTTGGCATGGTCCAGAATTTCAGTGTTGTCAAATAACATTTTATGCCCAGGATCATTTATAACATGTTCTGCTACTGCTGATTTTTCTGGCTGACCCAGTCTGCAGTGTCTCTCATGTTCCTTGATTTGGGTTTCAACACTGTGTTTGGTTGCCCCATGTAGATTTGTCCACAGCTGCACGGTATGCAGCAAACCCCTGCAGCCATAAGATGGTCTCTCCTAGTCTTTGCTGAGTGCAGTATTTGCTGGGTCTGGCAGCCCTTCTGATGTGTGAGCTGGAGTAGCCATTAGCCTGTAGAACCCAGTCTAGGTGCTTCAATTAATCTTCCAGGAAGTGGGGTTCACAGATTGTATAGTGATGTGAACATTGGACTATGGCTCTGGAGAACACAGTTTGAATTCTTGCTTGACCATGGAAACCCACTGGGTGACTTTGGATAAGTCACAGTGTCTCATTGCCAGAGGAATGCAAAGGCCAATCCTCTGAACAATCTTGCCAAGAAAACCCCATGATAGAGTCACCTTAGGGTCATCACAAATAAGAAATACAACAATATATGTGATCTTTTTTTAAAAAAATAGAGGCATCTCAAAGATAATGAGTAGTAGCCTATTTTAGTTATCTACTTGCAGATTTTTTGTGGCTGTAGAGTCCATAATTCACAATATGTGAAAATTATTTTAAAAATGGCAAACTAATTTAATATAAAATGGCTTGGGGCTGCTAAGCTATCCATTAGACAATGCTGTTCTCTCTCTGGAGTTTATTGCACTGGGCTTGGGGAACACGACCGGAGCGGAACAGAAAGGAGTGGGGAGGGAACGGAATGGGAGAAAACACATATTATCGCATGGGAGAATGCCACCAATGCCGCCAGAAGTCCCCAATTCATTCTCCATCCATCCAACAGTAGCCGATTTTCAAGAACAATTCTGAACAGTTCTTGAAAATCGGCTGCTGTGGGTCAGATAGGGAATGGACTGGCGATTTCTGGAGGCATTGGCAGTGTTCTCCCATGCAATAATATGGGTTTTCCCCCATTCCCTTCCCTTCCCACTCCCTTCCATTCCGTTCCAGTCATGTTCATCAAGCCCCGTGCGATAAACTCCTCTGTCTCTCTCTCTGTCTCTCTTTCTCTATCTCTCTCTCTCAAAAGCAAAACTCATAGATGTTTATCACACTATGCTCTTAAAGAGCTACTATTCCAGTGTGACTCCTCTAGCAGCCTCCTGTTGCATGCTGGGATTGGCAGTTTTAAGGAGCTGAACTTCTCTGCCTCAGAATTCTAAATACCCCTCTTTAAAACTGCCAATCCCAGCATGCAACAGGAGGCAGCTAGAGGAGTCACACTGGAATAGTACCTCTTTAAGAGCTCGTCTGATAAACACCATAGATTCTTCCTGCCACAACAGACATAAATGTAGCATCCCTGTCGAAATTCTCACTGGACAGTTTTGAATAATGGCCAAATATCATGGAGGAAATATTGTTGCAGTGCTCAGGATACATGCTTGTCCAAGGTCTTTGTAACATTTTGCCTGTCACAGGATGTGATACAGTCTTAATAGCCTTTCAGAGTAATGTAATATGTAGTTCTGTGTGTGAGCGATCCTATCCTATTTGTCTAGAATGAGCTTAGACATTATGTCTAGCCTACAGCCATTATAATTGCCAGACTGTCTATTTGGACAATTGATCATTCTTAAAGTATCGATGTGGCAAGGCTATTAAGTACAATGAGAGTTCCAACACCTAAATAACAGTTGGCAATTACAACAGAAAGACACTTCTTTTGCTTATTTCAATATAAATGGCTTCACAAAAGCTTTTCTTTCATGAAAACAACTAAATTCAAATGCTTCTTTACAGATGGGTCAAGAGCTTACTCCCTTGGAGCCCTGGTGGCGCTGTGGTTAAATGCCTGCACTGCAGCCACTCACTCACAAACTATAAGGTTACAAGTTCAATACCAGCAAAGGGGCTCAAGCTCGACTCAGGCTTGCACCCTTTCAAGGAGATCACTAAAATGAGTACCCAGATTGTTGGGGGCAATCAGCTTACACTTAGACCACTTAGACACTGCTAGTTCAGTATGAAGTGGTATATAAATGAAGCTGTTTGTTTTGTTTGTTTTGGATGCTATCCCAAATAAAGTAGTAGACAGATACACCACTTTTAATAATTATTTTCACTCCAGATGTTACGCATGTGGTCCAAGAATCTATAGAGCAATGCAAAATCTGAGGCTGCTAATTTTACAGTTTTCCCCCTCAAGCTGCAATGTATAAGTATAAAAATAACATTTTAAGATATTGTGTGACACCACTGTCCAATAATTCACATGCTTGCACACAGCCTTTCATATTTCCATTTATGTAGTTATGCATACATCCTCAGAATTTTTGTTAGTATTGTTCCTAGCAATAACCTGAGCCTTTCGGTTTTCTCAAATGCTACTGTGTCTTTTGAGAGGTACAGTTAGAATTATGAAAAGTGGAATGCTACAATTGCAGTGTTCAAAATCAAAATTGCTATGTCATTCCTGATATATCCTTTATCATTGGTGCTGAGAAAACAGGAGATTGCAACGTAATTATTGCTGAGATAATGCCCTCCTGACCTCAAAGTGATTTTAAAGTGATTCATAAATGGATATTACGTTTAACTTATTTTCACTTTATTCCATTCTTCCCACATTTCTTGCCACTAGAGCTTGCTGTGATGCAGGCAGATAGACTCTGCAAGTCTGAAATGCAAGGGATAAACACTAAAGAATATTTTTCCTGCTTCCTCTCTTCCTTCTCTGAACAAACCTTGCCAAGAAAATCCTATGACACATACCAAGAACAACAGAGTAACATCCTTACTATGCTATTGTAAACATTATTGCTGTTATTATTTTTTTTTTTAAAAAATCCCTACTAAAAGTAGCCAGAAATCTCCAATTTACCTATTTCTTTCCAACATTTGTCATTATGGAAAGAATATAACACCATCCTTCCCCCGCCCCCCATTAAAATGTAACTATGTTTGTCTATGTCACTACAAGTAACAAGTGTAATTTTCATGAGTTACCTTTGAGTTTCAGTGCCCTCTTGGATCAGAAAATTGGCTCTGCTGGAGCCTGCTGCTTTGCATGCCCCAAGGTAAATTGCTAGTCCTTGTAGCCAAATAGGGCTTTGTTTGCCTTGCTCCTTCTCTCAAGCATTCAATCAGAGGTGCTCTCCTTTTGTTAACGCTCCCTGCTGAAATGCTTGCAATACCCTAACTTGTCTTCTTATTAGGTCATACACTTATTTCCTAGTAATAGGTAATAACTTTGCTAAGGGACAAACTTTATGAGAGAGAATAAGGAATAACTTCTCTTGAGGAAGGGTCTAGGATGGCTGTGTATGGCTTTCAAGAGAGATATTGGAAGCAAAGTGAACAATCTGCATTGCAATCACTGGGAATGTTTTAACCTTCCTATTATTTTGGGTACAGTTATCAGAAGCCCCAGCCAACATGACCAATGGTGAGTGATTATGAGAGTTGAATACCAACACATCTGGCGCATCAGTGGCTCACCACCCCTGCTTTTTGTGCTAACAAAACTAACAGTAGGTGAAGAATGCTTGCTGGGGGAGGCCATGTGCTAAGAATGGTCAGGGCAGCTATGAAAAAACTAGAAAAGCTCCTAAAGAACAAAGATATACAACTAAGCATGAAAGTTAGAATTGTACAAGTAATTGCATTTTCTATTAACATGTATAGATGCAAGAGCTGGACAGTTAAGAAAATGGACCAAAAGAGAATAAATTCATTTCAGAAGTAGTGCTGGAGAAGAGTGCTGAGGATATTATGCACAGCAAAAAGAACAAATAAATTGGTGCAAGAACAAATCAAGCCTGAAACTTCCCTGGAAGCAAAGATGACTAAACTGAGGCTGTCATACTTTGGCCACATCATGAGAAACAGTAATTCATCAGAAAAGACAATAATATTAGGAAAGGTGGTGGGAAGTATAAAGAGAGGAAGACCACATGCTAGTGGGTGGATTCAACCAAGGTGTTTATCAGACGAGCTCTTAAAGAGGTACTATTCCAGTGTGACTCCTCTAGCTGCCTCCTGTTGCATGCTGGGATTGGCAGTTTTAAGGAGGGGTATTTAGAATTCTCAGGCAGAGAAGTTCAGCTCCTTAAAACTGCCAATCCCAGCATGCAACAGGAGGCTGCTAGAGGAGTCACACTGGAATAGTAGCTCTTTAAGAGCATAGTGTGATAAACATCCAAGGAGTATGAATGTGAAAGAACTTAGAAGAATAGTGGAGTAATAGGGAGTCTTGTAGATGTCTTATCCACAGTTGAGATTGACTTGAGGGTGGTTAACAACAAAGCAGTGAGTGATGGGAGAGATATGAAACAAGTCTCAGAACCTGAATCCCATTGTGTAACATGGCCAGACATATCCAAAACTGCCTCCTAGAACCGATAATATTATAATGAAGTTGTGCTAATGTATCTTCAGGAGGAACACATTGACATTTCCCCCCTCACAACCTAAACATCACAAGCTACTCATGCTATTTTTACTTACCATGAAGACAAGAAAAAAAGATGCCAGCAAGATGTGTAAATTAATGTACATACGATTTTACTAAAAATAATTTGTTAACTTTTTTATGGACATGACAAGTTTACAAAGGGAAGCAGAGACTAGAAGACAGGATGTGTTTATGAAACATGCAGCATTTGCTATGCACATCATGTGGCTATAACAATGTGCTTACTGTTTAAGAATACAGAGCCAATTGTCTACCCATTAACTGTTTCATTGTAATGGTTACCTGAACTAGTTTTCCCCAGCCTGACATACTGTGGATATCCCGGACAATCATTCCCATTATCCCCAGACAGCATGACCACTAGAGGGTGCCAAGTTGGGAACATTGATCTAAATACTGCCCAAAGAAGTTAATTTTCTTTCTCTTAAAAAAGGTGTATTTTTCAGATTATATAGAAAGATATGAACAAACCGAATCCTCTTCTTTATAAATAAAAATCTCGAGGCATCAACTTTTGAGGTTTTTTGCCATTATACCTGAATGACAGAAAGCCAGAATAATTGGAAGAATGTCAGCTCTTGGGAAAGTTATGTTTCTGAAATACAGCTCCAAGCATCTCCAGTCAGCATGGCCACTGGCCATCCCAGGTGGAAATGATGGGAATTAAAATCTAATAAACTTTCCCAAGTTTATTTTATTTACTGCATATCTATCCTGCCTTTCTCTGAAAGGGGTTCTGAGAAGGGGGTATGTTGAGAGGCAAATGTGTCTCTCTCTGGCCAAATGTGTTAGGATTTTTCCAGCCATTCTATGACTCAGACATCCCCTTACACTGGTTTAATGTTGACCACAAAAAACATGAGTACAAACAAAACCCACAAATCCATACTAGTGACTATAAAAGTTTTGGTAGCTGAAGTTTTTAAAAATCAGTTTAAACTGGAATCACTTCTTATACTTGAAAAGGTTTATGCTTAGGTTGTAAGAGCAAAGTGTGCCACCAATTTTAAATTCAGAACAACAGCAAATAAATGATGAGATAAAATGTCTGAATGTGTTAAGTCTGCAAAATTTATACATAAAATAATCACGTTTCCCTTGGAAGCTTGATCTGAAAGCAATAAAATTAACCTGCTTCATTCTCAGCATACTGCCTTGGAAGCTGGTCCCATTGATTACAAATTGGAAAAGAGGCATACACCTAATGCTGTGACTAATGCAGAGATTCACTGTGATGTTCTCTAAGGGTGAGTAATTTTGATCCGTCATTCCATCCCTTCTGATACAGCCACTTCTACCCACCAAATTACTAGCTCCAAGGGAAGGCTGACAAGGCACACAGAGAAACATTGAGTTACTTTACTGCTAAAAAAGCAGCTATAAAATATTTGTGCCCATCAGAGATGCTACAAATAAGCATGTCATGACTAGGCCAGCCTTTCTGTGTCTGGCACCCTTTAGATATGGTGAAGTACAACTCCCACCAGCTGCCTAAATACCTTGAAGGCATTAGATCCCACTGATCTTGGAAGCTAAGCAGGGTCAGCCCAGTCATGAATGGAGACCACCAATGAATACCAGGTGCTGTAGGCTACGTTTCAGAGGAAGAAACTGGCAAAACCACTTGCTTAAGAAAACCCTCTGAAATCCATGGGGTCACCATAAGCAAACAGGTGACTTGAAGGAACACACACACACACAACTCCCATACTCTCCAGACAGCATGTTGGAGACTGTGTCCATTTGGGGCATCAGTTTGGGATGGTTCAGCTAAGCTGGCACTTCAGTGGAACATAAAGCTGTTTGGTGAAAATGGCTATGTTGATACCTTTAGAAGTGGCATGGGAGTTCTGGAATTCTCCATAGCCTGTCCCAAAAGGGTATGTTTGGTATAAACCTCTGAAACGATGTTGATCTTTTCCTATGCCTGTAGCTCTTACTGACTTTTGCAAAGTAAAGCGACAATTTTTAGTATATCACATTCTCAAAAATTATCATGTTTCTACAGCAACAGAGCTATGTAAAATAAAATAAAAAATCCTATCCTTATCTAGTTTATATTCCAAAGATCATCAACCAGGATGAGGAAATGATCTCTGCTCACAATTTATCTCACCTTCTGTCTTGACAGGAGCTGAATTTTCTGCCAGTGCCAATTATTGTTACGAACTTTGGGCCTAGGGTTCCATTTCTGCCATCCTGAGGGACTTTCTGCTTTAAGGATGTGCTACCCATGGGCCAAGAATAACTCTATGAATACTTCATATAACATCTGAATTTCTTGCTTCAGTTTCATCTGACACATGTGACTTGCACTTTGAATAGTGCTGCTATCATTCATATCTCCTCCACATTTATAAGCAGTGCCTACAAAAATCTTTCTTCCTCTTCCCAATTAAATAATTTTTTCAAAAAAAGAAACATTGCATAACATTTTAAACAGAAATACCTATTCCAAAATAATGTGCATATAACCACTGTATTATCACAAAGGGTTGCTTTCTTCTGGTATGCACCAGTTAAGTTTCAAGCAAGAATGAGGGAGTGCAGAAGAAAGAATGTAGGATTACCTTCAGGAAGGAACATTATTTTAGCTGCAGCTGCAATAAAAAATGATTCAGAGTGACAAAAAAACAAATCATGGTTCTACAAAATTCCACAGAAAAACTGACCAGGGAAGGAATGTAATCTAGCAGTATCTGACACGTTGAGATGGCATTTCTAGCCATGTTTGCCCTTAGAGTATCTATAACATAAACCAGCAGCTAGGCACATACGGAGAACTTTTCTTTGGGCTGCCAAAGTATTTAGTGAAGCTCCAAACTGAGGGCATCTCTGCATTACACAGTTAGACCAGTTCCATGCCACTTTAACTGTATGATTGTTCCTATGGAATCCTGGGATTTGTACTATGGTAAGAAATTAGAATTCTCTGAGTTTCCCTAAAGTACACTAGAACAATATAGTAGAGAATTTTAAAGAACTCTCCAAACTACAAATCTCAAGATTCTATAGAATAATATGACAGTTAAGGTACTATATTTAATTTACCTCCCTCCCTCCCTCTGTGCATGGGAGGTGGGTTTGTGGCAAGGGAAACACTCAAAGGATTTTAGGAACGTATGAGAGTAGAACAGTGGCGGCAAACCTATGGCATGCATGCCAGAGACTGTGGGCATGTGGCCTGTTTCTCCTTTCCCCCGCCCTTCCCGTCCCTTCAACTGTCTCTGGGGACAGTCTCTGGGGGAAGAGGAAGAACAGGCGTGTGCCACCTACTCTTCTTCTCCCGCCCTCTCTTCCACTTAACTGTCTCCCCAGAGACATTTAAAGGTATGGGAGGGTGGGGGAAGAAGAGCAACAAGTGAACACCAGCTCCTCTTTCCCCCCACCCTCCTGTCCCTTCAACTGTCTCTGGGGAGGCAGTTAAAGGGATGTAAGGGTGGGGGAAGAAGAGGAGGAACAGGTGTGCACCTGTTCCTCCTCTTCCCCTGCCCCTCCATGACTTTAACTGGCTTTGAGAGGGCAGAGGAAGAAGGAGCAGGCATGTCCCTGTGCCTCTTTCCCCACCCTCCTGAAGCCAGTTAAAGGCAGGGGAGGGCAGGGGAAGGTGTGCTCCTGTTCCTTTCCCCCCTGCCTCATGCCTTTATCTGGCTCCCAGATGAGGGAAGGAGCAAGGAGGGGGTTGCCCTTGCCATCCCTTGAGGTTGAGAGACCATGACTTGTGTGTGTGGTGCCTTCAAGTCATTTCGGATTTATGACGTCCCTAAGGTGAAAGTATCATGGGGTTTTCTTGGTAAGTTTAGTCAGAGGGGGGTTTGCTATTGCCAGCCTGAGGTGAGAGAGTGTGCCTTGTGTTGCCCCTGGAGGTTCTGCCCCGGAAGTCTCACCCCCGGGAGGCTCACTACACCCCTGACTGGGTGACACCCAGTGTGGGAATGCCACTAAGTTTGGGCTCGGTCTCTAAAAGGTTTACCATCATTAGAGTAGAACATACTTTTCTTCTAATCAAGCAGTGTAATTAGTATTTGCAAATAGAAAGTGAGCAACAATTGGTCCCCTGCCACCCCAAAGGTTCTAGAAGAGAAATCAAGCAGGTTACTACTACTACTACTACTAATACATTATTTATTTATAGCCCGCCCAGTCACACGGAATTCAGGCAGGTTACAACAATAAAAATACACACAGAATACAATAGAAATTCAAAATTAGCCCCTTCCCGCCCCCTCACTCCCTCCAGGCTGGACGATGACAGTTGCCATGGAGGGAAGGCTCTTTCTCTCAAGTGCAGTCCCGATAGCATTTAGTCTTTTTTAGTAAAAGCATATGAAGTTGGTTTGCTGACAAATATGAAAAGTTTCATAACTTCTCATATTGAGAGGTTTGAAACATATCTCCTTTAAAGAAGAAGTGAAAGAGAGACTACACAATGGAAGCCAAAGAAACTGCTGTTGGAAGAGAGAGGTTGTTGAATATATGCTATACTTTTAGTGTGACTCAGTGGCATCACTAGGGTTGGCATCACCTGGTGCAGTAACTCATGGTGTCAAACCCCCCCCCCATTGACCTCCTTCCATACCACATCATACAGATTCTTTAGTTGTTTTTTGTGCCAATATTACTTGTAAATCATAATTCCTATATATCACTGAATGTAATGACAATAGTTGTGAAATAAACAACTGGCAAAATTAAAACTATACCTTTAAATTATAGTATTATAATACATATGATACACACAGCCTAAGTATATTTACATATACAGTATGGTTAAAGTGAAAATTTGGTAAGATGTGGTTTTTAGAGAGAAAATTAAAAAAAAAATCTGCCTAGACAAGTGTTAAACTAGTTTGACTGGCCCAAACCCAAAATGTGTTTTGACCCTTACTTGTTCTCATGAACCACAGTTTCAACAATTTACAGTTCCCTAAATTCCAATGCTATGAGGAACTGCGGTTTGTTAAATGAGAAACTGAAAATCTCCAACCTCCAGATCAGTTTCTCAGATTGATTTTTCTTGTTATGGATGGACTAATGTTATAGTCAAATGTCACAATGATTTCATTATTTTTTTTACAAATAAATAAAAGATCTTGTCTTGGAATAGTAAGAAAGCAGTTAACCCAATTAAAGTAATATTTTTTTTTAAAAAAATTAAATTTTAATAAAAACCAACAAACACTGGGCCCTCTCTCTCCTCCCACTGAGCCTCAGCCCACTCACACCATCTTTTCTGCTGAGCTCCACTGTTTCAAAGTGATGTAGCTTAACACTGCAGCCCATCCCTGCCCGGAGTCAGATGTCTGGGGAGCAGTGGTGTCACCTCCCCTTCGGGTATCACCTGGTGTGGCCTACACTCCTCATACACACCAAGTAATACTTCTGGAAAGGCATGCAAGCTAATAACAACTGAGTATAGGCAGGCTACAATTGCTGCCTTTAACACCTTCTGCCTCTCTTGTCAGCTTTGCTACCGTCTCCTCATTACTGATATTTGATATACTTTCTTTTATAGATAAGACCAACGATCTATCTAGTTCAACACACATGGTGGCTAATCAGATACACTGTGAAGTGTACAAGCAAGAGATGAGGCTATTTTACCTCTCTGTTCACCAGCCACTGGCAGTCAAAGGCAAGCTGCCTCTGATCCTAAGGGTAGGATATATAACTGACATGGCTGGTAGCCACCCATGCCCTTATCCTCCATGAATTTGTCTAATTGTTTTTGATACTAGTGGCCACCATCACATTTTATGGTAGTAAATTTTAGGCATTTTCTTTTGTCCTGTTGGCAAATTAAAGCAAATTGTGAATTATAATCTCCTTCTCTGAAGTCTATTTATCGTTAATCCTATTTTTTCCCTACAGAATAGCTGATTGTTTTATTTTCTTAGTCCCTCAGAAAAGGAGATTCTTTTTAATTATCTATATGTCTCTGGGACACTCATACCTGAGTTTGTGACTATTTTGCTATCTTAAGAGGAATGCCTTTAAATTAAACCTGACACTGAAGCTTTTTGTCATGACAAAACTAAATCTCACCTTTTTAAATAAAGGATCTGACCAGAGAACATTTACCATTAAGCATAGCAAGTTGTAACATATGTGGCATTAATTGGCTGCTTTTGTAAAGAGAAGAATACTTAATTATAAAGGTAAAAGGCTTTTGTTCTCTGTTGGGAACAAGTACCATTAAATAAATCTACCCATTCAGTTACCATCACACATCAGCATATGATGTGACCTTCCCCTTTTATCAAATCAGTAATTAATGCTGCTCTGAGATTAATATTATTCACAACTGGAGAAAATAATATGCTTCTGACTGTTCATTAGAACTCAAGGCTCTTTGCTCTGTTTCTCTTCTGTCCAAAAATGGTTTACCTATTGCTCTCCTTATTCAACATTTTGCTAGTTCTCTTTGCAGTTTTTGTCTCCATTTCCTCTAGTGGTCTTTGCCTTTCTTAAGGCCAGGCTACATGTTACCTGTTTTCTTCTACTCTGTTTCATTAGGGGGGAATTCAATTTATAACAGAGAACCACAGGAAACAAATGTCTTAGTGGAGGAAGTTTAACCATTCCTTCCACAGCTACAATTTATGGACAATATTTCCTATCACATCTATGAGGTGCAGAAAAGAAAAGCTTTTGCTAGAGGAAATGAGGCTTTCTTTTTTTCTAAACACCATAGTCAGATGGGGAATTATTGATATATAGTTATGAGGAGGGAAAAATTGTTCCCCTCTCTATGCAGGAGGATTCCTGATTAAAATAGAAAAAATAAGATTCTATTGTAAAATAAGAGAAAAAATATGAAGGCATACAGTACAATCTGAATGCAAAGATGCTCTGGTTGTAGGGGGGCTAGCATTAAGCACAAGCATCTGCTGGTAGAAAAAAATGCCTTCCTGCTGGTAGAACCCGCTTCTACTGATTGCCTTCAGAGATCTACTGGAAGAGCAAAATGCCAGCAGAACTGCTCTACTGTCTAGGATCTGCTGACAAAAGTGCCAAAAAAGGTGGGGGACTGAGAAGGGGTACAGTGAAGAAGAAGCAAAGTTATGTGAAATCCAAATCTTTTAAAAGATTTTGGTTTCTGTTGCAAAGGCCCTGTACAGACTGCCCCAAAAGGGCAGTCTGCCAGTGCCTAGTTTTCTGCCGGGGGGAAAACGCAGTGGACAAACCGTGAAGTTTCCTGCTGGCAAAAAAAGAACCCGCAAAAAGCACTTGTTACATAAGTGCCACGCAGTGCCGTGCGGACGCCACGTGGCACATACGTAACGGTGGCGGTGCTCATTTGTACAGGGTGCTGCCATTTTGACGCCCTCGTCACATGCTAGGGTTGAGGCACGTGTGGGCGGAGCACCCTCGGCCAACCCCTAGCACGTGACGAGGACACCCCATAGGCCCATCTGTACTGGGACTTAGTTTCAGGACCTGTCCCATTTAACAGAAAGAGTGATAGTAAGGGGGAAAAGCAGGGGGAAGTGCCCCAATAAATCTATGGAGATCATTGAGTCATAGAATCATAGAGTTTGAAGAGACCTCAAGGGTCCTCCAGTTCAACCACCTGCCATGAAAGAACTCACAATCAAAGCACCCCTGACCGATGGCCATCCAGTCTCTGTTTAAAGACCTCCAAAGAAGGAAACTCCACCACATTCTGAGGGAGTGTGTTCCACTGCCGAACAGCTCTTACTGTCAGGAGGTTCCTCCTAATGTTGAGGTGGAATCTCTTTTCCTGTAGCTTGCATCCATTGCTCTGGGTCCTAGTCACTGGAGCAGCAAAAAAAAAAGAAGCTTTCTCCATCCTCAGTATGACACCCCCTCAAATGCTTAAACAGGGCTATTATATTACCTCTTAACTATCTCTTCCCCAGACTAAACATACCCAGCTCCCTAGGTCTTTTTTCATAAGGTATGATTTCCAGACTTTTCACCAGGGATTGGCAACCTACGGCCCGTGGGCCTAATCCGGCCCGCAGGCACCATAGGAGCGGCCCCAGGCTGGCCCTGCCATCGGTTGCTGCCACCGATGCGCTCCTTCCCCGGCCCTCTGGGATGGCCTCTGCCCTCCCAGAGGGGCAGGGGAAAGAGCTGGGGCCAGTGGCGTCCTCCTTCCCCCCGCCCTGTGGGTAAGCCTTGGCCCTCCCACAGGGCGGGGAGAGGGAGTGGGGCCGTGGGGCCGGGGAGAGGGAGGTGGGGGTCCCCCTCGTCCTTCTCCCCAAGCCCGCGGTTGCTCCACAGCTGTGGGCCTGGGGAGAAGGAGGTGGGGGTACCCCTCGTCCTTCTCCCCAAGCCCGCGGTTGCTCCACAGCCACGGGCCTGGGGAGAAGGAGGCGGGGTCCCCCTCGTCCCTTTCCCCAAGCCCGCGGTTGCTCCACAGCCGTGGGCCTGGGGAGAAGGAGGCGGGGGTACCCCTCGTCCTTCTCCCCAAGCCCACGGTTGCTGCACAGCCGCAGGCCTGGGGAGAAGGAGGTGGGGGTCCGCAGGGGAAGAGGAGGAGGAGGAGGAGGAGGGAGGAAGGAAGGAGCAGGAGGAGGAGGAGGGAGGAAGGAAGGAGCAGGAGGAGGAGGGAGGGAGGGAGGGAGGAGGAAGGAGGAAGAAGAGGAGGAAGAAAGAGGAAGGAAGGAGCAGGAGTAGGAGTAGGAAGAATAAGACATGCACTCTTTCTGCAGGTGAGACAGTGTGACTTTCCAAAGTGCATTTCTGTGTATTTTCAGTGCTTTCAATGCTAAAAGGTCTGCTTTGACAATGAGAGTGGTGGTGGTGGTGGTGATGATGATGATGATGATGATGATGATG
>NW_024802936.1:1788917-1809664 GCF_019175285.1 Sceloporus undulatus | reverse complement strand
GGATGATTGATATGTCAGTTTGTGGGACATGCACTCTTTCTGCAGGTGAGACAGTGTGACTGCCAAAGTGCATTCTGGTGTACTTTCAGTGCTTTCAATGCTAAAAGGTCTGCTTTGATAATGAGAGTGGTGATGATGATGATGATGATGATGATGATGATGATGAGATGATGATGATGATGATGATGATATGTCAGTTTGTGGGACATGCACTCTTTTGAAGGTGAGACAGTGTGACTTTCCAAAGTGCATTTCTGTGTATTTCAGTGCTTTTAATGCTAAAAGGTCTGCTTTAACAATGAGAGTGGTTTTTGGCCATCCCCTTCCCCGCCAAAAGGGCCCCTTGGAGCCCGTTCGGCCGAAGGAAGGGGCCAAGGAGGAGAGGGCAGGCACACGCCTCCTCCTCCCCGCGGGGCTTTGGCAGCCCTGAGGTGTCCTGGCAAAACCCTGAGGACAGGACAGGGGCGGGGCCGCGCACCTGTTGCTCCTGCCCCTCACCGGCCCTTACTGGTTCTCTGAGAGGCAGCTGGGGGCCAAGGAAGGGCAGGAGGAGCAGGCGCGCGCCTGTAACCCCCTCTCCCACCCCCCCACACTTCTAGCGGTCTCTCAGACAGCCGGAGGTCGGGAAGGGAACAGAGAGCCCGCCCGCCCCTAGAAGGTGGAAGTTCCTCCCCCAGCATGCGACCCCGCCCCCAGAGGGTGGAAGCTCCACCCTCGGCACATGGCCCCACCCCCGGAGGGTGGAAGCTCCACCCCGATTCAGCCCCCCAGTTGTCTGAGGGACAGCAACCCGGCCCCCGGCTCAAAAAGGTTGCCTACCCCTGCTCTGCTCTGTTTCGGGGGCCACACAAACTACACTTCACCAGAATTCCATAGCACTGAGCAATGGTAGTTAAAGTAGTGGCCAAACTGGTTTGCAGTGTGGATATAGGATAACTAATAATGAATGGTAGGATGGAATGTCACTTCTGCCCACCTGTGTCTCTACAGGTAGAGAATCATGGTCTACAGAAAAGAGCCTCCTTTGTGCATGGAGGCTCTTCCCATAACAGGAAAGTCTTTTTTTCTTTCCATTGCCTGTCAGAAGTGCAATGAATGAGGGGTAGGCTTTATATGCTTCCCTCCTCCTCCTATTAAAGCAGATACAACAAGACTATACAGTATCTTTAATCTTTCTCTGGAATGAAGAGGAATTAGAGACACTTTACAAAACTGTATCTCTCTAACATCAAAGTCTCTTTAGTTACATTTTGCTTTGCCATAGCTGTTATAAGAAGACACAAGATTTTAGAGTATATCCTTCAATTGAAGTAATGAATTATGTTACCTTCATATACCAGGAAGGTGCTAGTACCAGTGCCAGCAATTTGTTCTCTGGAAAAGAGATGAATCACTCATGACTCATCTTTCTTTTCTGGCTTTTTAACCAGAGCGTTGATGCATTGGACACAACTTTGCTCTGTGACTATACCACCAGTCTCAAATCTAAGAAACACAGCAGGAGTAGAAGCAGGGAAGCCTCAACAATGGCCTTATAAAGTTTGTGGATAATAGAAAACTGAACAAGGCTGTAACATTGTTTTGGGAAGAGACTAAAGATTAAAACAATCTGAAGATATTAAAGACTGGGAATCACACTGAAATATGAAAAGAAATACGAACAAAGGGTAAGGTTTTACATGTAGGGAAGGAAGATTGAATACAAAACCTAAGGTGAAAAATGACTGGATGGCAGCATTTTTAAACCACATCTATGGTTACTGTGGATAAAAAAGACTATAATGTCAAGCTGTCACAAAAAGCCAATGTTATTTCAAGGTGTAGCAACAGGAAAAAACCCATGATAGGTTTGCCCTAGGGTTGCCATAAGTTGGAAACGACGTGAATGCACACAACAACAGGCAACAGGAACATCACCACTAATGCCTCAGAGCATAACAGTACCAGTTTGACCAACATTGTTTAGCAGCTCTTACAAAATATGTTCTTCATTTTTGTGTGGGTATGTATCATTGTGCAAGAAGGGTGTGACAAACGAAAAGAAGATAGCTGTGATGAGGATGAGGGTTGCAGAAGAAAAAAGGATAAGCCAAAGAACCTGGATAGATTTACTCAAGATAAAAAAAGGATAATCTGGTGAAATGTTTTTTATATAATTAAAAAAACTACAGAGGGAGGGAAATAGCTGTCTTATTTACAAGACTCCAATTAGGAGAAACAGCAATGATTTCAAAACCAGTAGTTTTTAAACAACAACAATCAGTAACAATTATGGCTTGCTTTCCCTTTTTCCATTAATTTCTCATTTAAAAAATAGAATCAAGTTACTATAGAAGGTGAGTGCTTTAAAAATATTGGATGGAGCTGGGTATTGGTTACTGGAGACATTTGTATTTTAGAGTAATTTGCCACTGGTTAATAAATAAGAGGTTTTCTTTTGTAAATTCTTCTGCTGTTACTCTCTCCCTGCCAGACAGATACATCCATATACATATCAAATTTCTTTATTTCTTCATCTGGAAAATTTTTACTGTGTTGTTTTCAGTTGAATCTTATTTATTAGAAATAAATAAATAAGCTTAGAAATTTAATTTTTGAAAGAAATGTGTTAATGTTAAAAATAGGTTTAATTTTATTAAGTTTGTTCATTACAACACCACCAGGTGGTTCATTACCATTAGTGTGTCTATTTTTGTAAGTTGTACAGCAATCATTAAATTGCATTAATTCTTTTTTTTTAAAAAAAAATGTAGCTTTGACAATGGCAATTAAAAAAAACCCCATTCATATATGTTTTTAAAAGCCTAAAAATGCTCTTTAAAGGAACTTGAAAAACAATAGATATTTATAGCCGCTCATAAAAAAAACCACTGGCTCCCACATGGTATGTTACATTTTGAAATGTTACATCTCATTACCATAAAGGAAACTTTACAGTATTGAAATCCATTACTTTTTAAGCTCTCAGTCTTATTCTACCTGGGACAGATTCTCAGGAGCTGAAAGATAACTAGATTTCCATCTTGGAGCAACGAAAGAGATCCACCCTTGGAGACCACCTCACCCCAAATCCTCCCCTTCCCTCCAAAACAAACAGCTGCTTGTCCTTCTGTGACATCAGACCCCCCAACATCTGTTGGGGGAAAGAAAGAGCATGCTGGTGATATGGCAGTGTGTGACTCCTTAGCTCTTATGGATCAAAGCCACATACCTAAATTGGTATCAGATCATGGTCCAGACATAGTCCTGCCATGCTTAATTGCTTGTGTTCATAATGTGAGATGATGGGGTATACTGTCATGTTGGTGATGCTGAGAAAAGGAAATATTGTGATCAATCACAGCCTCAGATTATGAGCAAATGTGTGAAGAGGAAGTAATGAGATGCAATTACCAAGGTGTTTTTGTAGGAAGCTGTAGCTTGGTGGTGGTGGTAGGAGGTAGGAGGGGTAAAACCTGGAGAAGACCATGTGTTTTGAGTTGCGTAAGAAAAGGGATGAAGGGTGAATTGTTGGACTCATAGGCCTGATTCCCACTACCTTTTAAACCGGATTGCAAATCGGTTTGAACTGGTTAAATGACCTGGTTGCGCTTGAACCGAATTGCCAAAGCGTTTTGGAGAGGGGGGGCATGCGCTAGTTTCCCCGCTAGTTTTAATGTGGGGAATGAAGGCGGAAAGGTTTTTGGGGAAAGAATAATATAATAACACATTTTATTTGTAACCTGCTTTTTGTTAAAACAATGATACTGCAATATGTACAAAGTTCTCCCCTAAAAAAGAATTAAACAATTAAGATTAAAATTACATACATAATAATATAAATACACATAATATAAAATAGTTACAAGTAAACAGCAACGGTGGGCAGAGTCATTATGTGGGGGAGTTATTACATGGCCAAGTAGTTATGCTGGGAAGGCGGCCAGAAGAGATCCGTTTTGACAGCTTTCTGCAGCTGTCTAGGTTGGTAATTTGATGGTTATCATCTGGCAGGCCATTCCACAGACTGGAAGTGGTCGCAGAGAATGTCCTCTGGGAGGTCGCAGTCAATGGTTTATTTAGAGGCAGGTGTAAATTCCTCCCAGAGGACTTGAGGGCATGGGGCTTGGATGTTACAGAGTCTTTGAGTTTAGTATTTTCTCCAAATACCAATGGGAATAGCTCTGTTATTGTTCATCAAGGCTATTTGTTTGGAGATTACAGACAGCAAAAAAGATGGGAGAGAAATGGGAGGCTCCTGTCCTGCCTCAAAATTATCAGACGACATCCTGAGGTGTTGCTCTCATCCGTTCTTCTCCCATCAGTGAAGTAGAATAGCCCTGTAACTTTTTATTAATGGGAAACTCCAGAGAATAAAAAGTACGAGGCCATTCTGCTTCACTGACAGGAGAAGGACAGAGAGAGGTGACGTTGCAGACGTCATCTGATAATCTTCCAGCAATGGCGTGATAAGGATGGGAGCATCCTGTCTCTCTGTCCTTGTTTGCTGTCTTTGTTTGGTTTAAGGCTTGTTTAGTGTTAGAGTTCATTTTAATTACTCATTTTAAAATGCAAGTAAAATAAGGGTGGGAAAGGGGGAAAAAAGAGGGAGGAGGAAGGCAGGAGTGGTAACTAGGGTATAATTAAACAGGTAGGAATGGGCAGGAATCATTCAGTCCTCCAGAAGTAGTTGAAACTGTAATCCCCAGAATTCTTCATCACTAACTGGCGGGATACAAACCGCCGCTTTGCGGCGCTGCCCCCGCCACCGCCATTTGCTCCGTGCGGGAGCCGCAGCAGCCAAACACCGGCGACTCCCGCGCGGAGCAAAAAAGAAGCTCCATTTGGAGCTTCTTTCTGCGACGCATCTATGACGTCGCGAGGCGCTGGCAGGCGCATTCATGACGTCATAAGCGGCACGACACGTCTGGACGCTATGCGTCCAGTACGTAAAGATGGCGGCGCCCATGTGGAAGGGGCGCCGCCATCTTGTACGTACTGTATACGTACTAGGGTTAGGGGGGTGCGGAAGCACCGCCCCTCCTAACCCTAGTACGTATAACAGTACATATATATGGCGGTTGTGTATCCCGCCTATGTTGGTTAGGGCGTCTGGGATTGCAATGCAACAACTTCTGGGGGGCCATTCTATCTTCTGCCAGCTAGGCATATACAGGTAATATAGGCTGACATATGTGCCTCCTACACCTCAAAAAATATGTTGGAGGTTGGTGTTTATAAGATGTTTCTAAATAGGTTAATAGCAGTAAACCCTCCAGTCGTTGATGATGGATTGTGAATAAAGGATATATTGGAACAGAAGTATAAATTACAGTTTTAAAAATACATTTTTCACTACCTACCAAGCAGAAGAAAACCTTTAGGAGTGGATAGAAATACAGTTGCAGCAGAGGAATATATAATACTAAATCTTGCCAGACTTTGAGTTGGGTTGTGGCATGCAGCATAAGTAAAGTTTTCTCAGTCTGGCTCTTGATGAAAAAAAAATCAAAATAAACTGAACAAATCAATCTGAGCAGTGTTGACACCCCCAGTTTCCTGGGCCAACTGTCATTATCCAGTGCTTACAGTCCTGCCACAATGTCAAACTAAACCTCACAGCTGTTTCTTTGAAAAACTAAAGATTTGTTCACATAGAGCCATTTCTTCTTTCCTGTTTTCATTAATTTCAAAATAAAGATCAATATTTTTCGTTCTTATGACACAGGCCTATGCATCACTCTCTGGAGAAATAAGGGCTGCAAAGGATTTTCTAAGTACCAATCAAAATAGAGGGGAAATTGGAATTCCATCTCATACGGGTCACACCATATTGTCAAGCTTCCAGATAGCTATCACACCAAGGAAAACTGGTGTCTCCCTGGAAAGAGTTTATGGAGGACTAGAACCATCTTTGGGAAGACAGAAGATTTTTTAGTTACCCAGAATGAACAATCACCTTCTAAGAAAGATACTTATTTTTTCCCCTTAGCAATTCCTCATATTTATTATTAATTTGAATTGAAGGTAAATAATATGGAGCATCTGTCATGAAGACAAGATAAAGGTTACATTTAAGTATGCTATCTGTGAGTAGTGTATCTTGCTGCTATGTTAAGTGTATTCTGAACACCTTGGTTACAGCTTTCTGACGCAGAGGTTGCAGTGGGTTGCAGTGATGCATACCCAGCCAAAGTTCAAACCATCTGCAGCCCAAACTCAAGATTCTTCTGGAGTTTAGAGAAGTTATTGGGTGGGGGGATGACAAACTGCTCTGTTTACATGTGTTCTGGGCAATTTACAGCCGTCCTCCTTTAATGGAGTGTCTGAAGGCATGGGGAAAATATCAGGGACATTCTGGAACTGTAAAAATGGGGTAGGGGTTAAGGGGTCAAATGCAGCCCCACAGACTGTGGCTTCCCTACCCGGTTTTAAGAATGTACAAAATAAGTGGTCCAGTTCTGGGCACCACAATTCAAGAGGGATTGACAAGCTGGAACATTTTACTATCGTCTGCTACCTATCTTGTGGAAATCATTTGCTATTTTTGCTTGTGGAAACATTTTACTAGACCAGAGATTATTAGGATCAGAGGAAGCACAGTGTACATAGTTTGGGATATATAATTCTCTAATACCACTTTGTATTGCATATCTGTTTTTTATAGATTACTGTGTTTTGTAGATATTTACTGTGATATATGACACTCCAAAACTGACACATTTCAGGGAGGAAGGAAGGAGCAGGAGTAGGAGTAGGAAGAATAAGACATGCACTCTTTCTGCAGGTGAGACAGTGTGACTTTCCAAAGTGCATTTCTGTGTATTTTCAGTGCTTTCAATGCTAAAAGGTCTGCTTTGACAATGAGAGTGGTGGTGGTGATGATGATGATGATGATGATGATGATGATGATGATATGTCAGTTTGTGGGACATGCACTCTTTCTGCAGGTGAGACAGTGTGACTTTCCAAAGTGCATTTCTGTGTACTTTCAGTGCTTTCAATGCTAAAAGGTCTGCTTTGATAATGAGAGTGGTGATGATGATGATGATGATGATGATGATGATGATGATGATGATGATGATGATGATGATGATGATATGTCAGTTTGTGGGACATGCACTCTTTTTGAAGGTGAGACAGTGTGACTTTCCAAAGTGCCATTTCTGTGTATTTTCAGTGCTTTTATGCTAAAAGGTCTGCTTTAACAATGAGATGGGTTTTTGGCCATCCCCTTCCGCCAAAAGGGCCCCTTGGAGCCCGTTCGGCCGAAGGAAGGGGCCAAGGAGGAGAGGGCAGGCACACGCCTCCTCCTCCCGCGGGGGCTTTGGCAGCCCTGAGGTGTCCTGGCAAAACCCTGAGGGACAGGAGCAGGGGCCGCGCACCTGTTGCTCCTGCCCCTCACCGGCCCTTACTGTTCTCTGAGAGGCAGCTGGGGGCCAAGGAAGGGCAGGAGCAGGCGCGCGCCTGTAACCCCCTTCCCAATCCCCCCCCACTTCCGCTGTCTCTCAGACAGCCGGAGGTCGGGAAGGGAACAGAGAGCCCGCCCCTAGAAGGTGGAAGTTCCTCCCCAGCATGCGACCCCGCCCCCGAAGGGTGGAAGCTCCACCCTCGGCACATGGCCCCACCCCCGGGGGTGGAAGCTCCACCCGATTCAGCCCCCCAGTTGTCTGAGGGACAGCAACCCGGCCCCCGGCTCAAAAAGGTTGCCTACCCCTGCTCTGCTCTGTTCTGGGGCCACACAAACTACACTTCACATAGCACTGAGCCATGGTAGTTAAAGTAGTGCCAAACTGGATTGTTTCTGCAGTGTGGATATAGGATAAGCTAATAATGAATGGTAGGATGGCATGTCACTTCTGCCTCCACCTGTTGTTCTCTACAGGTAGAGAATCATGGTCTACAGAAAAGAGCCTCCTTTGTGCATGGAGGCTCTTCCCATAATCAGGAAAGTCTGTTTTTTCTTTCCATTGCCTGTCAGAAGTGCAATGAATGAGGGGTAGGCCTTATATGCTTCCCTCCTCCTCATCTATTAAAGCAGATAACACAAGACTATACAGTATCTTTAATCTTTCTCTGGAATGAAGAGGAATTAGAGACACTTTACAAAACTGTATCTCTCTAACATCAAAGTCTCTTTAGTTACATTTTGCTTTGCCATAGCTGTTATAAGAAGACACAAGATTTTTAGAGTATATCCTTCAATTGAAGTAATGAATTATGTTACCTTCATATACCATGGAAGGTGCTAGTACCAGTGCCAGCAATTTGTTCTCTTGGAAAATAGATGAATCACTCATGACTCATCTTTCTTTTCTGGCTTTTTAACCAGACGTTGATGCATTGGACACAACTTTGCTCTGTGACTATACCACCAGTCTCAAATCTAAGAAACACAGCAGGAGTAGAATGCAGGGAAGCCTCAACAATGGCCTTATAAAGTTTGTGGATAATAGAAAACTGAACAAGGCTGTAACATTGTTTTGGGAAGAGACTAAAGATTTAAAACAATCTGAAGATATTAAAGACTGGGAATCACACTGATAATATGAAAAGAAATACGAACAAAGGGTAAGGTTTTACATGTAGGGAAGGAAGATTGAATACAAAAGCCTAAGGTGAAAAATGACTGGATGGCAGCATTTTTAAACCACATCTATGGCTTACTGTGGATAAAAAAACACTATAATGTCAAGCTGTCACAAAAAGCCAATGTTATTTCAAGGTGTAGCAACAGGAAGAAAACCCCATGATAGGTTTGCCCTAGGGTTGCCATAAGTTGGAAACGACTTGAATGCACACAACAACAGGCAACAGGAACATCACCACTAATGCCTCAGAGCATAACAGTACCAGTTTGACTCAACATTGTTTAGCAGCTCTTACAAAATATGTTCTTCATTTTTGTGTGGGTATGTATCATTGTGCAAGAAGGGTGTGACAAACTGAAAAGAAGATAGCTGTGATGAGGATGAGGGTTGCAGAAGAAAAAAGGATAAGCCAAAGAACCTGGATAGATTTACTCAAGATAAAAAAGAGGATAATCTGGTGATAATGTTTTTTATATAATTAAAAAAACTACAGAGGGAGGGAAATAGCTGTCTTATTTACAGTACTCCAATTAGGAGAAACAGCAATGATTTCAAAACCAGCAGTTTTTAAAACAACAACAATCAGTAACAATTATGGCTTGCTTTCCCCCTTTTCCATTAATTTTCTCATTTAAAAAAATAGAATCAAGTTACTATAGAAGGTGAGTGCTTTAAAAATATTGGATGGAGCTGGGTATTGGTTACTGGAGACATTTGTATTTTAGAGTAATCTTGCCACTGGTTAATAAATAAGAGGATTTTCTTTTGTAAATTCTTCTGCTGTTACTCTCTCCCTGCCAGACAGATACATCCATATACATATCAATATTTCTTTATTTCTTCATCTGGAAAATTTATTACTGTGTTGTTTTCAGTTGAATCTTATTTATTAGAAATAAATAAATAAGCTTAGAAATTTAATTTTTGAAAGAAATGTGTTAATGTTAAAAATAGGTTTAATTTTTTAATTAAGTTTGTTCATTACAACACCACCAGGTTGTTCATTACCATTAGTGTTGTCTATTTTTGTAAGTTGTTACAGCAATCATTAAATTGCTATTAATTCTTTTTTTTTTAAATGTAGCTTTGACAATGGCAATTAAAAAAAACCCCATTCCATATATGTTTTTAAAAGCCTAAAAATGCTCTTTAAAGGAACTTTGAAAAACAATAGATATTTATAGCCGCTCATAAAAAAACCCCCACTGCTCCCACATGGTATGTTACATTTTGAAATGTTACACTCTCATTACCATAAAGGAAACTTTACAGTATTTGAAATCCATTACTTTTTAAGCTCTCAGTCTTATTCTACCTGGGACAGATTCTCAGGAGCTGAAAGATAACTAGATTTCCATCTTGGAGCAAAGAAAGAGATCCACCCTTGGAGACCACCTCACCCTCCAATATCCTCCCCTTCCCTCCAAAAACATCAGCTGCTTGTCCTTCTGTGACATCAGACCCCCAACATCTGTTGGGGGAAGAAAGAAAGCATGCTGGTGATATGGCAGTGTGTGACTCCTTAGCTCTTATGGATCAAAGCCACATACCTAAATTTGGTATCAGGATCATGGTCCAGACATAGTCCTGCCATGCTTAATTGCTGTGTTCATTAATGTGAGATGATGGGGTATACTGTCATGTTGGTGATGCTGAGAAAAGGAAATATTGTGTATCAATCACAGCCTCAGATTATGAGCAAATGTGTGAAGAGGAAGTATGAGATGCAAATTACCAAGGTGTTTTTGTAGGAAGCTGTAGCTTGGTGGTGGTGGTAGGAGGTAGGAGGGGTAAAACCTGGAAAGACCATGTGTTTTGAGTTGCTGAGAAAAGGGATGAAGGGTGAATTGTTTGGACTCATAGGCCTGATTCCCACTACCTTTTAAACCGGATTGCAAATCGGTTTGAACTGGTTAAATGACCCTGGTTTGCGCTTGAACCGAATTGCCAAAGCGTTTTGGAGAGGGGGGGCATGCGCTAGTTTCCCCCTGCTAGTTTTAATGTGGGGGAATGAAGGCGGAAAGGTTTTTGGGAGGAAAGAATATATATAACACTTTTATTTGTACCCTGCTTTTTGTTAAAACAATGATACTGCAATATGCACAAAGTTCTCCCCCTTAAAAAAGAATTAAACAATTTAAGATTAAAATTACATACATAATATATAAATATCACATAATATATAAAATAGTTACAGTAAACAGTAACGGTGGGCAGAGTCATTATGTGGGGGAGTTATTACATGGCCAAGTAGTTTATTCTGGGAAGGCCTGCCAGAAGAGATCCGTCTTGACAGCTTTCTTGCAGCTGTCTAGGTTGGTAATTTGATGGTTATCATCTGGCAGGCCATTCCACAGACTGGAAGTGGTCGCAGAGAATGTCCTCTGGGAGGTCGCAGTCAATCTGGTGTTTATAGGCAGGTGTAAATTCCTCCCAGAGGACTTGAGGGCCTGGGGCTTTGGATGTTACAGAGGCTTTGAGTTTAGTATTTTCTCCAAATACCAATGGAATAGCTCTGTTATTGTTCATCAAGGCTATTTGTTTGGAGATTATCAGACAGCAAAAAAAGATGGGAGAGAAATGGGATGCTCCTGTCCTGCCTCAAAATTATCAGACGACATCCTGAGGTGTTGCTCTCATCTCGTTCTTCTCCCATCAGTGAAGTAGAATAGCCCTGTAACTTTTTATTAATGGGAAACTCCAGAGAATAAAAAGTTACGAGGCCATTCTGCTTCACTGACAGGAGAAGGAGAGAATGAGAGTGACGTTGCAGGACGTCATCTGATAATCTTCCAGCAATTGCGTGATAAGGATGGGAGCATCCTGCTTCTCTCCTGTCCTTTTTGCTGTCTTTGTTTGGTTTAAGGCTTTTTTAGTGTTAGAGTTCATTTTTAATTACTCATTTTAAAAATGCAAGTAAAATAAGGGTGGGAAAGGGGGAAAAAAGAGGGAGGAGGAAGGCAGGAGTGGTACCTAGGGTATAATTAACAGGTAGGACATGGGCAGGAATCATTCAGTCCTCCAGAAGTAGTTGAAACTGTAATCCCCAGAATTCTTCATCACTAACTATGGCGGGATACAAACCGCCGCTTTGCGGCGCTGCCCCGCCGCCGCCATTTGCTCCGTGCGGGAGCCGCAGCAGCCAAACCGCGCGACTCCCGCGTGGAGCAAAAAAGAAGCTCCATTTCGGAGCTTCTTTCTGCGACGCATCTATGACGTCGCGAGGCGCCGCAGGCGCATTCGTGACGTCATAAGCGCCGCGACACGTCTGGACGCTATGCGTCCAGTACGTAAAGATGGCGGCGCCCATGTGGAAGGGGCGCCGCCATCTTGTACGTACTGTATACGTACTAGGGTTAGGGGGTGCGGAAGCACCGCCCCTTCCTAACCCTAGTACGTATACAGTACGTACTATATGGCGGTGTGTATCCCGCCTATGTTGGTTAGGGCTTCTGGGATTTGCAATGCAACAACTTCTGGGGGGCCATTCTATCTTCTGCCAGCTAGGCATATACAGTAATATAGGCTGACCATATGTGCCTCCTACACCTCAAAAAATATGTTGGAGGTTGGTGTTTATAAGATGTTTCTAAATAGGTATAGCAGTAAAACCCTCCAGTCGTTGATTGATGGATTGTGAATATAAGGATATATTTGGAACAGAAGTATAAATTACAGTTTAAAAATACATTTTTCACTTACCTTACCAAGCAGAAGAAACCTTTAGGAGTGGATAGAAATACAGTTCAGCAGAGGAATATATAAATACTAAATCTTGCCAGACTTTGAGTTGGGTTGTGGCATGCAGCATAAGTAAAGTTTTCTCAGTCTGGCTCTTGATGAAAAATAAATCAAAATAAACTGAACAATCAATCTGAGCAGTGTTGACACCCCCAGTTTCCTGGGCCAATCTGTCATTATCCAGTGCTTACAGTTCCTGCCACAATGTCAAACTAAACCTCACAGCTGTTTCTTTGAAAAACTAAAGATTTGTTCACATAGAGCCATTTCTTCTTTCCTGTTTTCATTAATTTCAAAATAAAGATCAATATTTTTCGTTCTTATGACACAGGCCTATGCATCACTCTCTGGAGAAATTAAGATGCTGCAAATGATTTTCTAAGTCACCAATCAAAATAGAGGGGAAATTGGAATTCCATCTCCTAACAGGTCACCCATATTGTCAAGCTTCCAGATTAGCTATCACACCAAGGAAAACTGGTGTCTCCCTGGAAAGAGTTATGGAGGACTAGAACCATCTTTGGGAAGACAGAAGATTTTTTAGTTACCCAGAATGAACAATCACCTTCTAAGAAAGATACTTATTTTTTCCCCTTAGCAATTCCTCAATATTTATTATTATTATTTGAATTGAAGGTAAATAATATGGAGCATCTGTCATGAAGACAAGATAAAGGTTTACATTTAAGTATGCTATCTTGTGAGTAGTGTATCTTGCTGCTATTTTAAGTGTATTCTGAACACCTTGGTTACAGTCTTCTGACGCAGAGGTTGCAGTGGGTTGCAGTGATGCATACCCAGCCAAAGTTCAACCATCTTGCAGCCCAAACTCAATATTCGTCTGGAGTTTAGAGAAGTTATTGGGTGGGGGGATGACAAACTGCTCTGTTTACATGTGTTCTGGGCAATTTACAGCCGTCCTCCTTTAATGGAGTGTCTGAAGGCATGGGGAAAATATCAGGGACATTCTGGAACTGTAAAAATGGGGTTCAGGGGTCACATGCAGCCCCACAGACTGTGGCTTCCCTACCCTGTTTTAAGAATGTACAAAATAACTGTGTCCAGTTCTGGGCACCACAATTCAAGAGGGATGTTGACAAGCTGGAACATTTTACTATCGTCTGCTACCTATCTTGTGGAAATCATTTTGCTATTTTCTGCTTGTGGAAATCATTTTACTGGACCAGAGATTATTAGGATCAGAGGAAGCACAGTGTACATAGTTTGGGATATATAATTCTCTATACCACTTTGTATTGCATATTCTGTGTTTTATAGTATTACTGTGTTTTGTAGATATTTACTGTGATATATGACACTCCAAAACTGACACATTTCAGGTATGCTAACACACACACACACACACACACACACACACACACACACACAGAGAGAGAGAGAGAGAGAGAGAGAGAGAGAGAGAGAGATTGTATGCCACACCATAACCTGCATTAAATTGAAAATGCAAATACAAATTGCCATACAGAATGGAAATTATATAGTATTTGGGAATCACATACACCCCACTCATTTGTTTTGGAACTTATTTCACTTTCACCATGTTAAATCTCCTCTCCATTACTTCCCTCTCTTCTAGCTGTTCATGCTTTTTCCTTCCTAGTACAAAGAGAAAAAATCCTATCTGCTACTTTTTAATCAATATTCATTCTCCTCGCTAAGTTCCCAACTGTTGTTTCCAACTAGTATCCTCTTCTAATCAACAGGTAAAATTGAAACACCATGATATATTTAAAACAGGATGAAAAAAGGGATGGTGGTGAGGGATCTTTTTACACACATATGTATCTGCTGTTTGGACAGATTTATATAAATGCAATATAGCAACAAACTTCCACATTGTAGCAAACTTGCAATGAGTCACAACAAGCAACCATTCAGTACAAAATATTGAATTAAATGGGAAATGATTCAATGAAAATATTATTCAGAGTAGGCAATTACTGAGTGAAGATATTATCCACTGCAGACAATTACTCAGTAAAAATATTACTGAGAGTGGGCAAATATTCAATCAAACATTTGACAGGGACAGCAATTATTCAATAAACATTCATAATTGTACCCAATGGAGCACACTTGCCATAAACAGTGCAAATAATTAGCAGACTCAAAGGATGCTACAGTGACTGTTCAGATTTTAGACAATTTATGCAGCCGCTAAATGCCAAGGGACAATCCAAAGCTATCACATCAGAAACTTTTTTAAAAGTCTAAAATTTATATATAACAAGTTCAAAAAAATTAATCTCCATTTGTCTCATGTAAGGACAAGGGATACCTCTCAGGGAGCCAACGGTGTCTGGAATCGAGTTATTTCCATGCATGTATACCTGCCTGGGAGATGAGGAAGGGGTAGTATATAGGAAAGAATCAGAAGTCAACTAGTGCCTTAGCCAGAGATAAGGGCAGTGCCTATCAATAGGCAGATTGAAGCAACTTGCTCAGACATCCCATGCAGTGGCAGGGGTAGACCCAGCTATCTCCTCTACTTCATAAACTGACATGCTGTCCTTACATGTGATGGAAAATGCTTTCCTATAGCCAATGTTAAAGTAAGTTTTAGTTGCTAATTCAGTTGCCTTCTGTATAATGAGGAGGCAATGTTTGACCTGTACCAAGAACCTGGAAGCTACTACTTACAACTAGCTACTTAATAATAATAATAACTATAATATTTATTTATAGCCCACCCAATCACGAAGAATCCGGACGGGTTACAACAGTAAAAATACATTTAAAAATACAATAAAATACAAAATTAATCCCTGCCCAACCCCCCATCCTGATGGGGAAACTGCAAATTAAATGATCAGAGTTAAAAACAATAAAAAACAAATAATTATTTGTGAAGTCAAAGGCTTTCATGGCCGGCATCCATAGTTTTTTGTGTTTTTTTTCGGGCTATACGGCCATCTTCTAGCAGAGTTTCTTCCTGACGTTTTGCCAGCATGTGTGGCTGAGAATGTTTGCCTGGAAAGGACTTGGCTATATATATTGTGTGATCTGGAAAGCCAGGAGTGATTTCCATGTGTATTGAGGACTGCCATTACACATGCAAATCCCTCCTGTCTTTTCAGATCACACAATATATAGAGCCAAGTCCTTTCCAGGCAAACATTCTCTGAAGATGCCAGCCACAGATGCTGGTGAAACGTCAGGAAGAAACTGTTAGAACATGACCACATAGCCTGAAAAATCCCACAAAAAACTATAAATAATTATTTATTTGTAATTAATTTATTTCCTAGTAATGAGGTTGTAACCACATTACATTATGATTGTAACTTAATGAGGGATCATTCTATGATTCTATGATTCTATGCTTTGTGTCATAACTATTTTAAGTTATTCTTATCGTTTCAGGGAGTTTTAACACTAAATGCTGGAGGAGGACTATCATGAGGTACAAATGCTGGCTTGTCATGTTGTCTCATGCTCTGTCATGAGCTGAGACGAGGTGAATGGAAAGAAAGTATGTTGTGTACCAAAGGTCATTTTGCTTGTAGTATTCAGATGTTTATAATAGTAACTTAATACTTTGGAATGTTGGAATTATAATCATAATCAATTATTTAACTTTCTGAGCTCTGTTTTGGGCAACAAAATCTTTCAGGAAGGAACTTAGATGCCATACAAGAAACAGAGCTTCCTTGAAACTCTGTAAGAGCAACACTGGAGATTTTTTAAAAGAGGGAGCAATCCTGGTTCTCAGGCAGTGGAGTTTGTGCCCACAACCAAAACACATTCATTGGAAAATTTATAGAAAGCATTTACTCATGCAATTGGATGCATATTCAAATTAAGACTAATAGACTGGGATGAAGCATTCAGTATGCATATTGCTATCATTTATTTCGTGAAAATGACTACGAGTTGCATGCAAATTGAAGTTTTGACTTAATTCTCTGGAATGTCTGCATTTTCCTGTTAAAATTAGTTTTTACATCCTTCTATCTGCAACATGTATTGTTTGACACATGTAATCAAAATGTTAGGAATATTTTTGTTTCTTCCGATTTTAGGTTTTCTATTTATTACTGCTTATTACTTCCTTCTTTGTTGTGTTGCTCAGTGAAGAATCAATTTCATTTATATCCCTTCACTGTAGAATTTATTTGACAAAACTCATTTTTCTTTCTTGTCAAAGGAACAGACCACTCTGTCCTCAAGATTTCTTAATCAATGAAAGTTTTTATTCCATTTCATTCATGTCTCTGTTCTGTTCTGTTCTTTTACACAGTGTTACGTCTTAGTGCAGGAATTTTCAGTCCGTTTCCCTGAACTTTCCTAAAGTACAATTGGACATTTTTGACAGTCCTTAAAGTATACTGGAATAGGGCCAACATTATCTATGCAAGTTAGGGTTTGTATCACTGTATTGCTTTCCAGCACATCCAGGTTGGTTCCATCCGTCATAAACTGAATGGAGCAAAAGTATGTGCTAATGTATAGGGATGAGCTAAAGAAGTCAGTCATACAAACACAGATTCTTAGAGTTGGAAGGGACTGCAAGGGTCATTTTGCCAGTCTCCAAAAGTCTTCAACAAAATAAACCTCCCTCTTGTTGATAATCCCACTGTCTCTCTTGCTCTCCCACCTGCAGACAGCTATGGCTGGTGAGATGAGAACTTCCAGAAATATAGTTCTCAGCATAGTGCAGACTGTCTCTTGCTGTTTCCATATTATGAAAAGGGAAAATAAAATAGCAACTATAGCCTGGACATTGTAAGCATGAAACAGTAACAACAACAATATATTCAACATAAACAGCTGCTGAAATAGCTGTAAACAGGTAACAGAAACAAAATTGTACATTTGCTTTTGTCATGCTTGTACCTATGGTGCCAAGTCACTTTCTACTCTGGAATATTCCTCAACTTTCCAGGGCAACTTTTGGGAGGGAAGGAAGGACTTAAATGGGTTAGAGGAATCTGCAAAAGTTAGTGTGGGAGCTCTTCCTGTTTCAAAGTCATTATGGAACATGACCCATATTTTGGAGAAACAGAAGAATTACGTTTAAAATTTGAAACCTCTTCTTTAGTAACAAGTGAGTCACAAAAGAATATTTTCTGCAGAAGTAGTGTCTTTTTCTGACTTTAACAGGATGAAAAATGCTAGAAGGAATGTATTATTGCTTCTTTTTTGCCATTAAAGGCTGTTTCTATGTGTTGTTCTAGATATTTTTTAAGGATTTCCGCATATCTGAATATTTGGGAAGAAGGAAAAAATCTTCGTAGTTTGGATTATGCAAGGAGGTCTCTCTCTTGTATATTTAAAACAACAACAACACTCCTTTGTAGAGAAAGCTTGAAAACAGAATAAGCTGTTCAAACTTAGTTGTGATATAAATCAGTAACGTACAAATGTTTTTCCTGGAGTAGAAAAAAATAAAGAGTCCAAATGACATATACCTACTCTATGAAAACAGATTTACAAAAAGAAACCATATAATTAGATCTATATCAATACACTAAAGTTTATTATTCCTCCAATGTTTTAAAGAGAGTATTGGATTCTGTCTCAGCTAGGAATGGGACATTGGCTGATAGTGGCAAAGTCAGAGAGGGGCTTTATAAGCTTTGCTATGTAGTATGGGAATACTGGTCATGTTGTCAAAAATGCAAATGTGTATTCAAATTCCAAATAGGGTTGTCAGGTCATGACTATCCCAGCTAATGACATATCAAGATCAAAACCTGAGACATAGGGAGTTACACTTTGTGATGATATAGCAGTTGAGCTTTGGTGATATTAGAAGGGTGATATGTATATGTCATTACTCATGCTACATTAAGCATCAGTGGCAGGTTCACAGCGTGTTTATTATGTATTACATATGTTAACACTTTTAAAGGCCGCCCTGAGATACCTCCCTATACCCTCAGAACTGGAGACCACGGGCCAGATCCTGAGATCTGGAAACCCTACTACAAAATGAATTGAAGATACAGCTACCAATATTATACTGTTCTTATGCAGTCTCTAGTATTAGATACATTCATGAGAAGTCCATAGCCCTCATTTATCTAAGCTGAAGGACCAGTCTTATATTGACAATGCATGACAACTTAAAAAACAGTATCTTCAGCAACTGACATCTGTGTATAGCTGAAATATTATTATTATTATTATTATTATTATTATTATTATTATTCAACATAGGGAGTCAAGGTGGCAAACAAGTTTAAAACAATACAATTTTAAAACAGTATAACATTAAAATATATAAATATAAATAAAAACAATTAAACAATTATAAGAGTTAAAACAGTTATGAATAAAAATATAACATGTTAAAAATACAAACCTTAAAATTTAAATTGCACAACACTTTAAAACCCTTATCAGCTTGAAAAGGCCTGACAGCACAAGAATGTCTTTATCTGCCACTGAAAGAATAGCAGGGATGGAGCCATCTTGGCTTGTCTAGGGAGGGAGTTCCAAAGCTTTGGACCAGCCACTGAGAAGGCCCACCAAATACTTATGTTGTTTTCTTGTCCTTTGAGACACAAGAAGCTGAAAATCCAGTTAATAGTGCAATCCGGTTCAAGCTTATTTGGAAGTAAAGTCCACATTGTCCAGTCATCCAGGGGTTGCTCTTAGCTCTGATACAGCCTAGTACCTCTAGATAGTGAACAGAAAACAGACAGACGGAATGGGGATAGCAGCAATATGGTGGAGATTGATGATTGAAGCCTCAAGCTGCAGACTTTTTGCTTGGTTCCTTCCACCCCTGCTTCGCTGGGCTAAGGTGCTTGGGGTGGATGGATAGGTGGACAATGTTGGCTGTATCAGCAGGACTACAGATCTGCTAGACTGGCAAAGAAGAGTTCAATTGCTGTCATCTGAGGATTGTCTGCTGACATAGCTGGATCTTCAAGGGGAGAAAGGAAAGAAGGTGGAGAAAAAGGAGGAAAAAGTATATAGAGGAGAAGAGGCCCTGGCTAGTAAAGGGCCTTATTTGTAGCCCACCTCCCAGGTTAACACTCAGCTGCTGCTTGCTTGCTTTTCCTCCTCTCTCATCTGGCCAGCAAGCACCCCTGTCCAGGCAAACACTGCACCAGGACTGAAGCAGGAGGCACCAGAGAGTCCTGGCTTCTCTCATGGAGAGAAGGAGGACTGATGCATACCCAAACACATCTCTGGTATGAGGTGGCCTTATATCATTACATGGGCACATTGTTTGCAACTTCAGGATCCTGGCAACCCCATATCAAAAACACAAAATTTAAAGTAGAACAGATTAGGAGCAGGATTTCAGAATATGGGCAGAATTCCCATTCTGGGTTTAACAAAACTAGGGCGGGTTACAGACCGCCCATTTGGGGCGGGCTTCACCCGCCCCTTTCCCTGCTGTATCGGGGCCTCAGTGTTCAGAGCGGCAGCCGCTGAGGCCCCGATTTGCCGCTTTTCAGGCTGCGGGGAAGCGGCAAAAGGCCCCTTCCCCGCAGCCTGGAAAGGGGTGTCCTTGGGGCTTCAAGCCCCAAGGACACCCTGCTGCAGCGGGGAGGAGGAGAAAGGGGTCTGCTGGGTGCAGCCGTGTGAAGCCTGCGCCCAGCGGACCAAAGCAGGAAGGAGCTCCGAAACGGAGCTCCTTCCTGCTCCGCACTAAGGGCGCACTAAGCGCCCTGGCGCGGAGCGAGGACGTCACATCCGCTCCGCCCTGTATAGAGGTGGCGTGGTCGTGACGTCCTCATGGTGGCGGCCGTGTGGAATGGCTGTCGCCATTTTGTGCGTGCGGAGCGTGCACTAGGGTTAGGGGGGTGCAGAAGCACCCCCCCTTTTTAACCTTAGTACGTGCTCCGCACGTACTTTCCTGCCTGTTTGTAACGGGCCTAAATAACCATCCCCACTTATTATATGGAATCCTGGTATTTATAGTTTTGCAAAGTCTTCAGACTTCTCTGCCAAAGTGTGTCAGCACCTCACAAAACTACAAATCCCAGGATGCTGTAGGATGGAGCCATGGCAGTTAAAGTGGTGTCAAACTTCAATATTTCTATAGTATAGATGGACTCCAATTACTGGTTAAAACTCAAGGAATTTAGTTAAAAGAAGGGAAAATATTGGTACAAAAATAATGTCTCCTTCAGAAATACGGCTTTCCAGACTCACACTTCTTCCAAAGAGAGCATCTTCTTTCTAAGAAAGACATGACATGTTATGGGTGTATATTTTATTGGTGAATGTTAAATCTCTTAAGACTGTAAATATATCCTGCTGATAAAAGATCTCTAAACATAGCCCTGGTATTGAGGATTATCTGACTAAAATTGACAAGTTTTGTCTGCAGAAGGAATTAACCCTTAGCTAGGTTTCAGTTAATGCCTCCAGGAGTTTTCAATAACAAATTAGCAGAGTTATAATACCAGTTTTGTCTTTGCTACTGAGGAGTGGATGAAGTTGTGGTTCTCC
>NW_024802936.1:1786868-1788907 GCF_019175285.1 Sceloporus undulatus | reverse complement strand
TTCTCTATGTGTTTAGCTGTCTTATGGCATTAAAAAGAGATTTTTTTCCCTCCCAGATTGTTAAAGTTGATTAATTGCTTGATTTGCAAGAAGATGTTGTTGCTTTGCTCTGTAACGAGGATTCTAAAATAAGAATAAGCACCGCTGGTTTCTTACTGGCGCTAGCTAATGTTCATGCCAGTTTTTTTTTTAAACACCTGGGGGGAAGGCAAGGAGGAGGCTCGCCAGGTGAGAGCGGCGAGCATAAAGCCAGACAACCGGACCTTCCTGCCACGCCCCCTCCGCCTCCTCACTGGACCACCGTCGCTGCCGGGGCCGCGTTCTGCCGGGTGGCCTCCTCCCAGGGTGTCAGAGGTGTGCATCTGCGCACCGCCCCAGGAGTGCCGCCCACGGACTGCATAGGGGACCGCTGCGGAACTCTTACAGCTACTTTGGCGTTTGGCGGCAGTTGGTGAGAGGGCCCTTTAAGGAACACCTGGGGGGGAAGGCAAGGAGGAGGCTCGCCAGGTGAGAGCGGCGAGCATAAAGCCAGACAACCGGACCTTCCTGCCACGCCCCCTCCGCCTCCTCACTGGACCACCGTCGCTGCCGGGGCCGCGTTCTGCCGGGCGGCCTCCTCCCGGGGTGTCAGAGGTGTGCATCTGCGCACCGCCCCAGGAGTGCCGCCCACGGACTGCATAGGGGACCGCTGCGGAACTCCACAGCATTACCACCGCGCAGCTGCGCAACTGCGCAGTTTTTATTGGGTTAGGGAGGTTGTGGGTTAGCCATAGAGCAGAGGATGCCTGAGGTGGCTAACCTCTGCTCTCTTAATTGCTGGAGAGGGGTGGGGGGAGGTTATGGATGTGGGGGATGCATGGGCTGGGGAGGAGAGAGATAACATCATTACGAGCGGAGCTCCCATTGAGGTAGTGTGGGGCAGGGGGAGGTATGGCGGTGGGAGAAGGGGATTGCGTTCCAGGGGAAGGCGAGATCGATGCGTCATATCTATCTCCCCTTCCTGTCCCCCTCCCAACCTAAGGGACCTGAGGGTCACTCCAACCGTGCCACAAACCCTGTCGCTGCTCCTGTGCAATGCCAGGTCGATTAACAACAAGTCCCACATCCTCCATGATCTATTGGAGGACAGTAATTGCGACCTGGCTTGCATTACCGAGACCTGGCTTGGGCCTGAAGGAGATGCTGTGTGGGCTCAGGCCCTGCCTGCTGGGTTTTCGGTGATGGACCAGCCCAGGTTAGGTGGGCGGGGAGGGGGTGTGGCCTTGATACATAGGAACACCTTGTCCCTCACCAGGAACCACATCCGACAGACATCCTATATTGAGTGTATTTACCTGACCCTAAAGGCTAGGGACAGTCTGGGGATTCTGTTAGTGTATTGGCCACCCCGTGCGCTAGCGGACTCCCTTAACGAGCTGACACAGCTGGTCGCTGAGCTGATGCTGGAGACACCCAGGCTACTTGTCCTGGGTGACTTCAACATCTCCCTCACGGCCAGCTATGTTCCACCCGGTGCGGCTCGGGAATTCATGGATACCATGACGGCCATGGGCCTGTCCCAGCTGATAGAGGGTCCTACGCATTGTGCGGGTAATACTCTTGATTTGGTCTTCTGTTCGGATGCGGAAAATCCGTGGGCGGAAATAACTAATGTTTCCCCCCTGTCATGGACGGATCATTTCCTGGTGGAGGCAAAAATCAAGGTCTCTACCCAGATCCCCCCCGGGGATGGCGGACCTGTTAGGATGGTCCACCCTCGAAGGCTGATGGAACCCAAAAGGTTCCAGGAAGCTTTAGAGGGGTACATGGTTGGAAGTGACGGCGACTCTGTTGATGCCCTGACTTGTATTTGGAATACCGATCTCTCTAGGGCTATACACAGTATCGCTCCCAAGCACCCTCTCAGGCCCGCTTCCAAACGTAAGCCCTGGTATACGGAAGATCTCCGGGCGAGGAAGCGGGAACTGCGACGGCTAGAGTGCCGTTGGCGGAAACACCTTCGCTTAGACGACAAGGCTCTCCTAGACCAACTGTTAGAG
>NW_024802936.1:1731101-1786768 GCF_019175285.1 Sceloporus undulatus | reverse complement strand
GACAAGGCTCTCCTAGACCAACTGTTAGAGGACTACAGAGAGGCGATACGAGCAGCTAAGAACTCGTTCTATGGTGCTCGTGTCGCGTCCGCGGAGTCGCGTCCAGCAGAGTTGTTCAGGGTGGTGAGGGAGCTAACTCAGCTCCCTCCTGCCCCGAACCAGATCCTTGAACCTTCTAAGGCCTGCTGCGACCAATTTAATAACTTCTTCGTGGATAAAACCTCTCGGATAAGCGAAGGTCTGAACGCCAACATTCAAGCAGAACCTAGAGTAGAGGCATCCAGAGCCTCCGTGGACTCCATTAAACTGGATCGGTTTGAGTTGGTAAGTACCGATGATGTGGACAAGATCCTCGGAAGCGTTCGGAAGACAACTTGCTCTCTCGATCCCTGTCCCTCATGGCTAGCGGCCCAGGGGGGACCGGCGGTAACTTTATTGCTACGCCGGATTATTAACACATCTTTGAGGGAAGGGCAATTTCCATCTGAACTAAAATTGGCCATAGTAAAACCTTTATTAAAAAAGCCCTCCCTCGACCCCCTGGTACATAACAATTATCGGCCAGTTTCGCTGCTGCCATTTTTGGGGAAGCTGATCGAGAGGGCGGTTGCAATCCAGCTTGGATGAAACGGATTATCTGGACCCATTTCAAACTGGCTTCCGGGCGGGTTACGGGGTTGAGACGGCCATGGTCGCCTTGGTCGATGATCTCCATCTGGGCATCGACAGGGGAAGCGTGTCCCTGTTGGTGCTCTTGGACATCTCAGCGGCTTTCGATACCATAGACCATGGTATCCTTCTGGGACGCCTGGCAGAGGTGGGAATCGGGGGCACTGCGCTCCAGTGGTTCCGGTCCTACCTCTCTGGGAGGTCCCAGATGGTGCAGCTGGGAGACGTGTGCTCCGATGAGAGGGCCCTTATAACTGGGGTCCCTCAAGGAGGCATTCTGTCTCCCATGCTATTTAACATTTACATGAAACCGCTGGGAGAGATCATCCGGAGACATGGGGCGCGGGGTTATCAATACGCTGATGACACCCAAATAATTTTCTCTATGTCTCCGACTGATGCAGTGACCGGGGATGGTGTCTCTCCTCTCGTGGCCTGTCTGGATTCAGTAATGGGCTGGATGAGGGAAAACCGACTCAAGCTGAATCCAGAGAAAACGGAGGTACTTGTGATAGGTTCCCCTGGTCCAGGAATGGTGGTAGTTCCACCTGTCCTGAACGGGGTCACGCTCCCTGTGAAGGACTCTGTGCGCAGTCTGGGGGTGCTTCTTGACTCGTCGCTTCACCTGACTGCTCAGGTGAATGCGACGGTCAAGAACACCTGTTATCAGCTTCGACTTATTCGCCAGCTGCGCCCATACCTGGCCCAGAGAGACCTTGAAACGGTAGTACATGCTCTGGTAACCTCGAGATTGGATTTCTGCAACGCACTCTACATGGGGCAACCCTTATACCAAACCCGGAAGCTACAAATGGTACAGAATATGGCAGCCAGGCTGGTCAGTGGAACTTCCAGGGCCAGCCATATTACACCGGTGCTTAAAGATCTGCATTGGCTGCCTATTCGCTTCCGGGCACAATATAAGGTGTTGGTGATGACCTATAAAGCCCTAAATGGCTTGGGCCCAGGATACCTGAAGGACCGCCTCTCCCCGTACATTCCGTCCCGCACCCTCAGAATATCTGGGCAGCAACTACTTAAGGTGCCAGGGGCTAGGTTGACCTCCACCGCGAGGAAGACATTTTCCATCGCCGCCCCGGCCCTTTGGAACACGCTGCCCACAGAGCTCCGCTCGGCCACCTCCCTGGCCCAATTTAGAAAGGACCTAAAAACCTTTCTATTTCAGCTTGCATTCCCCGATCAAAGTCCAGTGGGCCTCCCTTCCTCTTCTGTGGCAAAGAGGACTGGCTAACGGGGGTTTTATTTTGTTTGTGTGTAATTGTTTTTAACCCTGATGTATATGTTGTTTGATGTTTTGCTGTCAACCGCCCTGATCTATGGAAGGGCGGTATAAAAATAAAAATTTTATTTTATTATTATTTATTTATAAGGTGATTATAGGGGAATATATTTGATTGACAACATTGATTTTGTGTTATTTTTCAGTCATGATATATTTGTAAAAGTAAGACTATAGAATATTTTATTTAGGACTATGCTAACAGTTTTGATTTGCTTTTTTAAATTGACTATTAATTGCTTTCATTGACTATGTTTAATCTTGTTTACTTGTCTTATTCCTCCAAGTTTGATTATTTCAGCATTTCATTGTTCTGGCCTGTGGTTTTAAACAATTAAATCACACTTACTATATATATTTCTGGTCCCTGCACCTGAAAAGAGAAATTGCAAAGTTAGAAAAATGATGAAGAAAAGGGCATTCATAATGATCAAGGGAATAGAGCAATTTCCCTATGAGAAAAGGTTACAACATTTGTCCCTGTTTTGCTTAGAAAAAAAGGGAGGAATAAGGGAAGTTATGACAGAGATATATGAAATTATACTTGGTGTGGGTAAGGAGAAGTTCTGTTTCAGAATACTAAAAATGTTCTTCCAACGAAGATAAGAGATAGAGATGAGAGAATCAAGACTATAAAAGGAAGGATGTTTTCATGTGTCATAGCCGTACTATGGCTATCTACCACAAGATGTAGTGATGGCTACTCATGCTGATGATTTTACAAGCAGTTAAGACAAATTCGTGGAAGATAAGGCTGTCAATGGCTACAGGTTGTGATAACTTTTTACTCTCCATTTCCCATATCTGAGGCAATATGCCTCTATATGCTAATTTCTCACACAACCAGCATGATGTAGTGTTTTGAATGTTGTACAATGACTTTGGAGAACAGAATTTGAATCCCTGCTCATCTGTGGACACCTGCTCAGTAACTTGGGCAAGCCACACTCCCTCAGCCTCAGAGGAAGGCAAACCTTTGAACAAATCTTGCCAAGAAAACACTGTGATAGGGTCACCTTAGGGGCATCATTCATAAATCAGAAATGACTTGAAGGCAGACAGCAACAATACTAATTGCTGAGTAATAGCTGTGATATAGTTGTGGTCATGTATTGCTTATGTCTTCTCAAAGTCAGTTAGCAGTTTATTGTGGGATCAGAATTCCAGAATAGATCTGTGGTCTGATCCAAAAGGCCTCTTCTTGTGCCCTAAATTCTTAAGAAATGTGGTAAGAATCTTCATTCATTCTTAAAAGCCCATTTTTTTCATTTTTCATTTGCTAGAATGGGATGTATTTCACAATATTTGAACTGCTCCCACATTCTCACTCATTTTTATTTTTACAGATTTCATTGGAATTGCCAGGTGCTCGTAACACTTTAACTTTGGACTTTCCCATCCAATTTACATTATTTTTCAAGGATTTTTAAAATTTGTTTAAGGACTTATACTACCCCCATTCATAAATATAGGCAAAAAGTAGGCAAAACTAATTTCTAATATCTCATTTTTGCCCAAGTCCTTCATAACAGGTTTCAACAGGGAACCAAATAAAAACCCCAAAGTCAGGAGGAGAAGCCCATTGAAAATTCTCCACCTTAGAAGAATGAAGCTGTGTCTTCCTCTGTGAAGATGGGTTAAATCATGAGCTTTCAATGGCCTGAGTGGGGCCAGCCAATCATGACTGTGTTGTAATGCTGAACATGGTGAGCTGAAGGGGAACGAATATAAAAGGATCACTTTTGACTGTTCCACTGTTAGATAAGGTAATTTAAGAATAGAGGCAGAATTAGAGACAGGAATGGATAAGATCAAGACAGAGTTAGATGAAAACAGAGATTTAGTTAAATGGGAGCTGAGAGTGTAGAAACAATATCGGACAAGAAAAAGCTGTTACTTTGATTCTGAGTTGTTACATTCAAATGCATATGGGGTTGTCTATGTGTCAGATGTTTAACCTTTCTGTTAGTCTATATACTTCTGTTGTTTTGTTCTTCTATACCTCTGTTTGGAAGCTTTTTATTTAAATGGTTAATGGAGAAATGCTGTTAGCAGAGGGGAGAACTGAAATATCAGCCCCACTGCATCAACCCCAAGTTAACACTGTGGGTTGAATCCTGAATCTGTGTGGAAAGCTAACTTCCTTTGGCCAAAGAATTTCCCTTCCCCAGTCTGTACCAGGAGCATGTTGTAAGCACAGGTGAAAGATTTATAAACGCCCACAGTGATGATACCAAATGCTACATGCTCACTTGTATAGTTGAGAGGTTCCCGTGCTTTCAATAGTTGAAAGTGTCCCTTTAGAGTTAGTGTCAACAATCAACAATAGGGCATTCATTTCATTGGCATTGGTTAGTCCACATTGCACAAAGGTAACAGAAAATGATACACTTCATGGTGGGAACAGTAGTTCCTAGAGTTTCACAGCCTCAACAGTATTTCTGATAACACAGAAATAGCAAGATAGTTTCTAGTCACTAATGACTTTAATTCTATCAGCAAAATGGCTGCACTTTGGTTCTCTATTGATCTAAGGCTTATGACTCTTTAAAAGAAAAGCAAACCTCTTCAGCAGCTGGGATCCATCAAGAATTGGTCCCATAAGGTATTTGGTCTGGTCGACCTCCTGGCAACCTGGGGGCTATCCAGGGTACTGAAATCAGTGTAGCTACAAATGAACATTGGAGCCTTAGGAGGCTTTTAATTTCCTTTATTAGATTACTGGTGGGTTCTTCAGATTCAACTTTCAATCCCATTATCAGTCTGAACTCAACATAAATCACTTCTGTTTGTCCAATGTTACCATCACCCTAAAGCCCAAGTAACAAAACCCAGGGAGTCGTTTAAAGGTTGTTGGACAAGGTGAGTGACAGGAACCCAAGAGTTAACATCTAAGTGAGGAACTTGGAGAGAGGATCCTTCACACCCTGTATTTCTGGGAAAACTAAACCACAGATGAGATTAAAAATAAAATAAAAGGTATTATAGATCCTGTAATCTAAGCTGTCTAAGTGTCCAAGTTTTTTTTAAAGTTATAGTTATTCCTTATCTACTTATTCACCCCTCACCCAGGGGCAGAAAAGACTTCATCCCTATCATGACAGGTGTTCAATGCAAATGTATTAATTTCCATTAACTCCCCAGGACATCTGGGGGAAAAAATGAATTAGATTCTTGTAACAAAAGAAAAGGCTTCCTCCCAAAGACCTGAGTGCTCAGTGCAAAGCACAGCACCCGAAATGTGAGAAGGAAAAGAGGGGAGCAGGGAACTGTGGAAAGATTCTTTTGGGGGGGGGGTATATTGGAATATTTTTAAATGCATTGAATATATTTTTTAAAAAATAAATGGGTTGCATTCATGTGAGAGACTATAAAAACATTGGTGTTAGATGCCACTGAAAATTTAAATTGCCAACAGTTCAATAGCACATTCATATCTGCTATCACTGGGAATAATGAAATCATTTACCACAAAAATAGTTCAATTAATAGCCAAGCAGACTTTCATAATACCTGATGGCACTTCCTAATGAGACAAATCAATACATATTAATTGCAATACAGAGGTCTTTCATAGAAAAGGAATACATATACTAACCTTTCCATTGAATTCTACTTCATAAAAATGCGAGGACTGATTTTCATGTTATTGACAAGCATCATTACAAGTAAATTTAGAGATAGACTGATTAGGATTTGAAGAGGAATAAAGATTAGAGTTACACAAGAAGAATAAAGAATAGCAAATGCTTCATTAGTAGGCCTAAAATTTATGCCATTTTAAAAAAGATGCTGATGTTGAAAAATAACAAAAGAGCAGGCAGATAAAATTTAAGTCAGGCAGCAACAACACCAAATTTGTACCAAATATGTTCTGAAACTAAAGTCATAAAGAATTAGATGATGAATAGCTTGGTTTGTGGGCCAGCTTTTGTTGACAATGTGATACCAGAGGATTGGAAGTCAAACAATTCAAACAAGTTGTCAAACTGCCAGTCACAATCAAAACATTTCAATTAAAACTTAAATATATGCATCATTTTATACTTAGAACTATAATAAAAGCTGTTTGTTGTTGTTGTGTGCCTTCAAGTTCCATCTAACTTATGGTAACCCAATGCCAAAACTGTTCAACTGTACAAACTACACCTAATATTACCTTACAATTGTTTATGACTTCCAGTATGTGCTTTCTACATTTTCTTTCATTATTACATTTTTCTGGTGAAGATATATGCTGATATAAATTCTATCAAAACACTGGAGGAATATATACTTCTGTGAAATAGTAATGGGAATGTATCTTTTGCCTCTCCTGTATCTTTAAGACACATATTGATTGACTGTTTTGAATTTGCAGTAGAACAGTAGACTTAATATCAAGTAATACACATGGAAGGGGGCACTAGGGTTGTCACCCAAGATGAAAAAGAATGGTAGCCCAAAAATATTTGGGAACCACTGATCTGCACTGTGGAAATAATGTAGTCTGACACAACTTTAAGCGCTATAATTCCATTCCATGGAATTTTGGGATTTGTAGTTTTACAAGGCCCTTAGCTTTCTTTGCCAAACAGTGGTGCTGGCTCAGAAAACTACAAATCCCAGGATTCTGTAGGACACTGTTAAAGTGGTGTGAAGCTGCATTATTTCTACAGTGTAGTTGCACAGTGTAGGGTCTTTCCGCTAGTGCTACCACACATTCCTTCCAAATCAAAAGAACATTATTTTGATAAAATGATTTTTACTCCTTTCCCAAACCAACAGACTTCCAGAAGAAAAAGATTCCTTTTTATTTGCACAGGAAGATCCTAAAAGAGAAAAACATTGTTCTTTTCACTGGTTTGATTTTAAACATCTCATTTCTAGGCACGTCAGGTGCCTATCTAATGAATTCTGTTAGGAAAATTTTTCTGAAGCTATTTTAAGATGTGCACATTAGAAATTGGACTTGTTTGAGATTAGCCTGGTTGCTAGCCGCTATCCAGAGAAAACACACTTCTTATGAGTACCAGAGCCACAAACAAATAATCTCCATGATATATATACCCATTTATAGCAAAATTAATTTTAAGTATTGAAAGGGGTCACACAGGGTCCAAATCTTGCTGCCTGTATTAAAATAAAAATTGCAGTAAGGAATTGCCAGGAAAAGTAATTGCATATTTATCCAGATTTTTCTTTGTAATTATGAAGGAAAATCATTGTGCTTCCTGTTCAGTATGGCTGCAAATATTCTAATTTAACATATGACCCAAATTGAAATGCTTTTCAACATTCTTAACTATTGATGCTTTTGATTTATTTCAAGTGACAATCACCAAGATTAAAAGAGGCAAATGTAAAACTTCCACAAATGGCTTTGGGCTTCTACAGAAGTGCCAAGGCTCCTTGGGAGCACTCTTTTTTTTAACTTCAAAACCTTCAAGTTCCCATCCTCAAAACTTTCCTGAAAGTTGAACACTTCTGGAAACCATCACTGACAGATTAACTCCATTTGGCAGAAAAAATGGAAATAGCTTTTGTGTACAAGCCAATTAGGATTGCCTGTTCAGCAGCATCCTCAAATTCCTTAATTTCTGAAGGCCACCATGAAACCTGTCTTTATTATTTGTTTGTTTGTAGTATTTATCTACCATTTTTGAGCCCCAAAGAGAATTTACAAAGAATTTAAAGAGGAATGCAGATAAGTGTCAAAATGTGTCCAGAAGCTTCTGCAGTTGCTTGTGTTCCAAGCAGCTTTAACTACGGTACTTGCGCTACATGGTGAGATTTCCAGTGGAAGCAATGGCAACCCCCCTCTGACCAAACCTTACCAAGGAAACCCCATGATAGGTTTGCTTTAGGGTTTAAGTCAGAAATTACTTGAAGGTACACAACAACAACACAGTGCTGCTGGGCCACAGAAGGTGTTTCCTAGGTCCAGTGCCTCTTCTCTCAGAGCTTATGCAACATTAAGCCTCATGAACTGTGCTACTCCATTCCTTGTCTTGCTCCAGAAAACATCATGAACCTAAATGTATACACCCACTGGCTTTCTCATCAGTTCTCTGTTCACTTTTGGCTTAGTGATGCTCCAATGTGTATAATGGCAGCCTGTATTATATTCATTTGAAAAAAACTTTTGGGCTGTGCCATGCTTTCCATTTTTACTCAAGCTCCCAAGTATTGGACAATCAAAGCTGCAAAAGGCAATATCCTCAACACATGTGTTGTTTAGGCTATATGGATATGGAATACATCTTTTGCTATGCTTAGTTCCAGCTTTACCATGACTGTGGTAGGCAGTGCCAGATTAGTGGATCTAAATCCAATTTATCTTTTACACTGGAAAAGACATATGGAATGCTTGCAGCTCAAGCTACCATGACACACATACCCAACTGCCAACCAAGACCATGGACATTAGAAGGGTAAGGAATCTTGCAGTCCTCTAGATATTTTTGAACTGCAGGTCCCAGCAGCCTTAGTTGGCATAGCTAATGGTGAGCAATGCTAGTGATGGCACTCTAACAATATTTGGAAGGTTGCATATTATGTATAGCAATACATTGGGTGTCTTAAGAATTGGATGGGGGAACACTTCTGCTATATCAAACAACAAAACAGATGCTCCCCTAAGGGATACATTTCTTGGAGTAATATCACTCTGCAAAAGACTTTCAATTTTGGGCAACAGAGTGGTGAACTCTACAGATACAGGGATCTGATGGGTCGAAAAAGATAAAATAGATCTCAAAATTGAAATCTTTATCCTCTCAGGCTTAAATAATCTTTCACCCTTACTTCCAGAATTTTAAAATCTTTAAACAACAACAACTTCAGATCTTAAATGAGGAAGCTGATTATTTCACTAATAAATTATCTCAGAGTTTTCAGACAGCCACTTTCTTTTTAGCCTCAATACATGTGCCCTTGACTCTTATCTCTATTTTATCTATTGTCTACTTTCAAGGTATATATGTATTAAAACCCTCAGCCTTTATACAAATGTTTTCATTCTACCAGTAAGTGGATTTAGATCTCCTGGCTCAGAAATTTCTGTAGCTTTGTCCTGAAGTGGGTATGTACTATAAGCAATATATTAATTCTCTTATGTAAATGGTTGTCATGCATTTATATGTTGTTCTATTGTGATTTTTATACAGACCTCTGGAGATGGCTTTAAGAGTATTCGCTGGCCAAAACATGTTAGGCATTTCCACAAAGAAAGACCAGAATGACAGAATTCAACCATAATGACAGTAGTCTCAAGCTCCATGAATTAATTTAATTACGTTTAAAGCTGTCCAAATGATTGGTCAAAATTATTACTTACCTTGTTCCACCACATTATATCCTTGACTTCTATCTCACCTAGTGCTGTTCAAACAACACGAATAAATGAGAAATGTAAATGAAGTGACTCTCTGAAATAGGAACAAAGAACATACAGGTATGTCCATAAAGCAAAAACAAAGCAGTTTCCTACACAAAGCAGTGATTACAAAATAAAGCAAATCTAAATCTATACCTATAGAGAGATATAGAAAAATTGATGATGATGATGATGATTATTAGTGTTTTTTAAAAAAGAAAATGGTATAGTATAGTATAGTACAGTATAGTATAGTATAGTAAATATACTATATCATTCTACTATAGTATAGCATAGTATAGTATAGTAGATATAAACTATATTTCTACTTAGGAGGTGTTTTGGAACTGATGAGTTGATACTTTTTATATAATTTACTATGAGGATTGTTTACAACTTAATTGTTTCTGACACACACACACACACACACACACACACACACCTGTATTGGACAAAGATAGCTATTGCATGTTGTTTTGTTTCTAATTAATCCTTGCTTTTTTTGACATTGGTTTGATCCAGGGAAATGCTATTGGTAGCAAATATGTAATCCCAAATGGTAATTATATATACCTCCATTTTTGATTTGACTGGTAATTCTTACTTCACATTCCATCTGCAAAGATTTTTCAGTATTTTCCATATAGGTCTTTGGATTTTCATGTTTCCAGTCTTTTTGTTGTTGAAAGATGAAGCTGCATAACATTCACTAAGACATGCAAGTCTATCAGCCTTGGCCACTGTTTAAAGAATTAGGCGATCAAATGTAATTTGCAGTTTTGATTCTCATTTTTATTTCTATTTTTTTGCATGTCTACTCAGTTTCTGTTTTCTTTGTGCAAGCCACTCCATGTTGGGAGAAGGGTGGCATATAAATCAGTTAAATGAATGAATAAATAAATAACCAAACATTAAGAATTGTGGAAAAATGCATTTTCAGCACAGGTAGCAAGTTATACTTGCAGAAATTCTGTGTGGAATACTATTTATAAAGGGGCAGACACTCTGTTTTCTCTATTATCTGTCCTTCCTAACTAAACTTATTCATATTTGAGATCAACTCTACACAGTTTGAACCTACTAAGCCAAACCTAGCCTACCAACCTTTTATCCAGTGAGCCTCTTGCAACTCTAGACTGCCTGGGACTAAAAAGAAGGGGTGCTAATGTTATTTGCTTGGTGGGTCATAAGCTGAGAAGGGCTAATTTCAATAATTCACTTTCCCTCTGTAAAATCAGCATCACATATATTAATGTCTCAGATGTTCTTGGTGATGTACATGGCAACATATGCAGTTTCACCTGTATGTGCAGATGGGGGAGGCAGCACATGGGGGAAGGAGGCATTCTGTACCTCCTTGTGTGATGCCCCTTGTCCTGCATACACAAAAGCAGCTGGGGTGGGATTCAGGGCACAGATCTATCTCTCTGGCCATTCATCCGCTGCATTGTTGTTGTTGTTGTTGTTTCTTGCCCACCTCTTCCCATGGATTGAGGCAGGCAACAACAACAAATAAATAATGCACAAAATCAGTTAAAACACATTAATTAAAACATGCAACAGTTTAAAAGGACAAATAAGAGATATACATCCTGGAATTCTTATATACATCCTTTAAAATTCATCGTGTAAGATTCACAATAATAATATTATGCAGGTGCATTCTGGCTGCCCTCATAATGTACTCCAGGAGGTACATTTCTTCCATGGTTGTACATGGGCAGCTGGAATATACCCAGGTGAACAGTCAACAGCCAACTGGAGGCTGAGGGATGGACCTGCACTTGTGGGTGCGGTAATGAAATAGCAGCCTTTGCCTTCAGATGACTGTGTATGTTTGTTGACAGAGAATTGCACTCTATCAACACGCTTATTTGATCTTGGCCAAACAGTGCATCAGCACCATGAAGATGTTCCACGATCTAATAAGTAAATATTTTTAAAGGGAAGAAAATTCTGCTTGGATTACAAAATTAATTAAGCACTCTCCATTGAACTGAAAGGTCAGTGATGTTCCTGGCTTAATGAAATCTCTTTGGCTATAAATAAGAAATATCATGCTGGTAGCAACCCATTACCTGCAATTTACTTTGAGGGCACATTCACATGGGATTTTTCTAGAGCATTGAATGCCCTTAATCAACACTGGACATCTCTACAAGCCACACATCTCTTTGTGCTTGAGCACTTTCTTTAGGTATAGGTTCAAATATCAATATCCCCCCCCCCCAACAACATATTTGATTTTTATAGAAGAAGGGTGTCTGAAAATCCATCATGGTCCCAAGTGAATGATCTCTTAACTGAGATAATCAGAAATGATCTTGCTTAAAAATATTGATAATATAACAAGGCTCATGTTTCATTACCATTCATTTTCTTCTGACTGTATGTTCTCATTATTTTTAATGATTTCTTTATACTTGCTTTTGTCCCAACTTCTTTGTTCCTCAAAAGCCAATAACATTATGTTAAGTATATGTAGAAGCTGGTGGAGGGAGCTAAACTCATTAGGCTGTACCATTTGCTCATATTTTTAGAAAATTATGTATTGATAAATGTTCCTCTGTGAACAATTCCAAGAACTTGTTCCTTCTCAGAGTTCATAAATATCAGAAAGTGTGAATTTTGAAAGACAGTGCAAATAGGAGAGCATTATGTTTTAGTTCCTTTGTGGCCTTTCTGATACAGAAAACCAAACATTCTGAGATAGGATCATGCCCTTTATTTTTCCTCATGGAAAAATAACAAAATGTGCCTTTAGTGTCTTCCTTAGGAAAACTAAAGAGCCTAATTTCACCACAAGGTGGTAGAAGTGAGCAATTAATTATTCTATATACAGTACAAGGTACAAGAAGCATGCTGACACTCTCACTGGAATTTAAACACCGTCATTAGATCCTAGTTGCATTCTGGAATATAAATAAACACATTCTTCATATTAACTACCTCTGTGCTGAGGAAAGTTAAAGGCAGTAAAGAAAAGGTTGAATTACAGGTGAATTGACTAAGTAAATATAGTCATGGTTCTGAGTTTGTAAGACTTGAGCAGGGCTAATAACAACAGTATTTCCTGGAGGGCTCTCATTCATAGGATTGCCATATACTGGAGCCCACTTAGTAGCATATAACAACAGTGGCTGGAATCCTGTTGAAGACTTATGTTTTTGTAAGAGGATTTATGCTTGCAGGAATTAGGATTAAGCAATTTCATAATGCTTATACCCAGGAAAAGGCTGGTATTATGTTACCATGTAGGTGAGCCAGCAAAGTGACCAACATTGGGACCAATGTACAACAGGACCAATGCACATTGTTCCCAATACACATTGGTCTAATTTCACATTGGTCCCATTGTGCATTGGGAAACTGATCAAGGAGTGCCAATGCACATGGGGACATTCTTGCTGGTGACCTGTTATGCATCTTCACAATTCACTAAAGAGTTTTTAGCACCTGTGCTACATAGCTAAGTATACCTAAAGTGGTGTTACATACACTGTAACAGAAGATTCCAGACAATTTATTTAATATTCAAGGGACCCTGTTCACCACGAGCCCCACTTAGAGTAGAGCCTCTGGAATGAATGGGGCTTGTCCATCACAACTAACTTAAATCCCATTGACTTGATTAGATAACAGTGCTACTTGAAGTAGGAGCAATGCTGGATTTAATCCAAGATGTCAAAACTGTTTCCTGCAAGATACAAACAAACAAACAAACAAACAAAAAACACAATCTTTTCTTCTACTTTCTCAATGTGTTACAATTCTATAGGAAGACAAAAATGCTACAAAAATGACATTTAAAAATGTTTCTGCAAAGAAAAAGAAAACCATGTAGGAAAAAAATAATAATACATGCTACCCTTTCTGTTTGAAAATGCAATATCCTGTATTTCCTTAGATGTGCCACTGTTTCATCATGATTTCTTAATGGCAGATCACTGACAGGCCATACCATTTGCAGCTAGCAGTCCAGGAACTGAACTGCTGATCTCACCTAGATGTTGTCACTTTAGAACAAATTAAACTATTTCCACCTCCTTTTAAGTTTTTAGTCAAGGAAACATTGAACACTGAAGCTTTAAGAAAGTGAACAGGAACAAAACTTCCAAAAAGGATGACTCATCTCCTGTATGCATAAGCACTGCCCATAATGTTGCAAACTCAGAATAATATAGTGACAGAAACATTTTGTTGCTTCCTTCACATTGCTTGGATATTTAATAGCCACTTGAATTTAATGATCCTATGGGGGAAATGGTTAGTTGGTACACATCTTGCTTTTGTACTCAAGTGCCTTAAAAATGACTTTCTTCCATAATTTAAGGTTCATTTCAAATATACAGCTCTGCATTTGCCACATCTTCATAATTATTTTAGGCCATTCCTGAAGAAAAGGAAAGGAAAGACAAGAGAACAAGAGGTCAGGGTCCACATAGATGACGATGAATCCATAATATATTAAAATGTATAAGTCACCTCTCTCCTTCAAGTTCAGAATACATCTGAGAAACATTCTATGAGTAAGATTAGGAGGAAGGAGAGAGGAGAATGACTGGCACAGGAGCTCTCTGTTTCTTGTGGATTGAAGAGGCTAACAAAAGTTTAGTTGCTGTGCCGTATTGCTTCTCTAATTATGTACAGAGATTTTTATATAATATCTGATATTGGTTCCCTTTTAACACCAGGTTTGAACCAGATGTCAATGGGAGTATCCAGCCTAAATAACCTTAAGGCATTAGATCCTGTCTGAACTTGGGTCAGGTCTGGTTAGTACTTCGATAGGAAACTGCAAACAATTACAGAGGAAGGAGTTGGCAAAACCACCTCTGAGTATTCTTCGCCTGAGAAATCCTATAAAATCATGGATTTGAAAGCACATACACACATAATCTGTGATTTACTGAAGCACAAATGGAAGTAGAATTATTACATAAAGGGCGGTCTGTAAAGTGCCCTCATTTGCTGCATGGAGGAGCCTCAGTGGCCAGACCATGCAACTCCTCCGCGTAGCAAAAAGAAGCCGCAAAAAGCGGCTTCTTTTTGTGGCATGGTAATGACTCCACAAGGTGCCAATGGCACACTTGTGGCGTCATTACCGCACTGCGACATGCGGACTCTAAACGTCCGTTACGTCAAGATGGCGGTGCCCATGTAGAAAGGGTGCCGCCATTTTGTATGTGCTCGGCATGTACTAGGGTTGGGGACATCCAGAAAGGATGCCCCTTTCTAACCCTAGTACATGCCACACGTACTTTGGGCCCATGTGAATTTGGGCCTCTGAAAAAAATTAAAAAGGCAGGCAAGCAATTTAAGATTTAAAAAATTTTTCCAAAAAACTCTTTGTAACTGGTTTCTGAATAGGTATTTCTAGTATGCTCCCCAATTACCTTTTTCTTATGTGAAGCTGAAGGCTTTCACAGCTGGAATCCATAGTTTTTTTGTGGAGTTTTCGGGCTATGTAGCAATGTTCTGGAAAAGTTTATTTTATTCTTAACATTTCACCAGCATCTGTGGCTGGCATCTTCAGAGAATGATGGCGTGGGAGTGAGTGGTGAGTGGTGTGTTTGTGTGTGTACTGTATATATAAATGGCTTCCCCAGACAATGGATCACTAATTAAATAGACACCTTGAGCTCTTATCATCTAACAACAGACCAACACACGCACACATATACCCCACTCTCTCCCATGCCAGAATTCTCTGAAGATGCCAGCCACAGATGCTGGCAAACATCAGGAATACACTCTTCCAGAACACAGCCACATAGCCTGAATACACCACAAAAAAATTCTACCCTTTTCTTCTTCTTCTTCAGCCTCATTGCTGTCCTGCTTGGCAAGTGAAGACTATTTTGTTTTGGAAGACCTTTGACTGAGCAACAGATTTGTTGGTGCTATGTGCCTACCGACTTATGGCAAACCCTATCTTAAGGTTTTCTTGGTAGGATTTATTAGGTTTGTCACTGTCTTCCTCTGAAATTCAGCACCTGGTATTCCCTGGAGGCCTCCTTTCCAAGTCCTAACCTGGCCTAACCCTGTTTAGATTTCATGGATAAAAGGCCTTTAATAAAGTGCTGATTTGCCTATATATCTTGGTTTTTTTAACGTGAATATTTTTACATTGCTTTTAGATCTACTGACAATTTAATTATTTTTTAACTTTTGTAGGATACAAACTTTTAGCTGTTTCTAATTTAACCTTTGTAAGGCACCAGGAATTCAAGACTTGGAGGGAAAGCAAAAGCTTAAGAAATATAATGAATGAACACAACAGGAGCAGACAACGTTGCCTTGTAGTGAATATAGTGTCAGAGCTCAGAAAATGTACTCTTTTGAACAAAAATGCTCATAATTCTAGGAGCTGTAGTCCAAAGAGTAACTCCATCAAAGCCTTCTAGTCTGAAGAGAACCAGCATAGGCTCTCTAATGTTTCTGCCAGGGGATTTTTCCAGCCTGCTGAACACGAGATCTTTCAACTCAGGTTATTGAGGGACTGAGTCTAACACTTTCCACATGCAATGCCTATGCTTTGCTATTGGCCTATGACCCTCCCCCCAAGCTGCATGTTAATAAGAAGGGCTTGTGGTATGTCGGTGACCACATCAAATGGATGGGTCCCTTGCACAAGTATTACTGGCAAGGAATTGTTGTACTCACCTCATTTCTTCAGTCAGTGAGAAATTCCAGAAATCTATATAATCAAAATTCAGTTTCTGTTTGTTTTTCTGCTGCCACATCATGTGAAAACAGCTGGACAGATTTTCATCAAGTTTGAGAGTGTACTCGAGATGCACTGGTATAAAATACAGCTTATGTGGAATGAAAGAAATTCACTGGGAGAGTCGTTTGCTGGTGGCACCCAATTATTACTTTTTCAGTGTAGTGTAGTGTAGTGTAGCATATCATTTGAAAAATTTCAGTATGATGAATTTTTAACAAACTCTGTCATGAAGCTTTGCCATAACTATATAAGTGAAATTAAGTTTCTGTAAGTTTGTCTGCTGTTATCACATCACCGTTAGATGGCTAGAAGAGTTTTTACTAAATCTGAAGGGATTTTTTGCAAAGGTCTGACAACAAAAGGGCTATATAGCACATTTGAAATTCACTTGAGGGGACTGTCATCACCCCCCTACATTCCTACAGTGTTTGGCAGCTATAGAGCAACTAGAGGAACATCTGAAGACTCAAAGAGATAGACATTCATCCTCCAGAGCAGTAGGAGGTGAATACTCATCAAGTGTACAATTATAGCTGGTCAAAATACAGAACTAAGTTTCCCCAATAAGATAAAAAAAGGGCTATCTAAACTTAAAACTTTACTTTCAGTTTTCAGCTTCCACCTGAATTTAAGAGTGCTTAATTCCACAGAAGATAGCATCTGAAATGATTCTACATTTCGGAACTAATTCTAAGTTGTATACAGATACATATGTAAAGAACTGAGGACTGACTAAAATTCAGAGAGATTTATTACTATTGGGATCTCTTGATTCCATCAGTGAAATGTCCAGGAAACAATCGGAAATGAAGTGTCAAAGGCAAAGCAATGATGGATGAGTGACAATGGTCAAAGAAATGTCTCTCATCCTCTACTCCATGGGATTTTAGCTTTTTGTTCTGCAGAGAGGGATAGTCACAGAGGAGAGACAAACCTATGGGGCAGTTAAGGTGTCATCTGTCCCATAACGGGAATGTCTAACCAAGTTCTTGTATTGTTTCAGGGTGTTCCTGCATAGAACCTTGCAAGTTACTTTGAAACTCATCCTTTGTCCATTAGAACATGAAAACTATATTGGGCAAGATCAAGTTTGAGTTGTTCCAAGCACAGTGTTTACTAGTACATACTCTTTGAACTTATGACCAACTGTATCAAGTTCTCACTATTTTCAAAATAGAGAACCATTTGCATAATGTTTATATAATTATTATTTTATCTTACCAAAGAACTGGCAAAAGTTTTTTCCCCATAACTCTGATCAATGCAGGTGGCATTTAAGAGACTATCAAGAATGAACTGAAACATGCTTAGTTCTTTGTGGTTTCTCTGTATCTTTTACTGTGGCAGGTTACAGACCACCCAAAAGGTCTCCCGCTGCCCTGGTTTGCTGTGCGAGGGAGCCGCAGTGGACAAACCGCGCGGCTCCCTCGTGCAGCAAAAAGAACCCACAAAAAGCGGGTTCTTTCTGCGGCATGGTTGTGATGCTGCAAGGCGCCAATGGGCGCTGAGACGTGTGGATGCTAGGTGTCCGTCATGTTAAAATGGCGGTGCCCGTATGTACAGTGCCATTTTGATGCCCTTCTCGTCACAATGTCGCCCCATAGGGCCCGTCTAGCCAGCGCCAAAGATAGATAAAATCCATTATTTTGTCCTTGTTGGTGAGTATTCTTGAACATCATCTTGAACAGTGACGAAGGGATGACCCTTGTGGTGTCTTCCGACTCTACGATTCTATGATTCTGTATCAGCTACTTAGGGGTGAAACAGACAGTCAAAAAGAGCAGGTTTCCCAGTGGATTGGGAGATGGGTGACATTCAGACAGCAGCATGCCACTAGTCCTCTAGGAAGCTGCATGGCCGACCACATGTGTGGTGGATCCACGGCGTTTTGGCAGTGCAATGTTTACACACACCAGGCTGAAGAAACGCTGAAAAAACACTGCATGGTGGCAAAGGCGCCCTTTCCCTGGAGTAAAAAGGAGTGGCCCCAACCTGGTGAGCAAAGTGGTGGTAGCAAGCTGCTTCTTACCTGCCATCTGTTTTGCCCTTTAGGTAAGTAAATAAAGTCACAATAGTGTCATAATCATGACAAAGTAGTGATTATGAATATGGAATAGTTATGGGTGAGTAAATCTAGACCATTGTTCCATATTCATGATCACTGTTTAGTCACGACTGTGACACTATTGCCATGTTTGCAACTTCCCTTCAGTCTACTTTACTGAGCATCAGGAGGTCATTCTTCTGGCAGTCAGAGTATGGGTGAATGATAGTTCCATCAGGTTTGCTGAGGTGTGTGTGTGTGTGTCAGGCCATGAGAAGTTACTTAGTTAAGTATACTTTAACTATACAGAATTCTGCCCATTGTTTTTAAATGCAGGGTTATTTTAAAGATTTTTGAACACGAAGTGCACAAAACAATTTTCAAGAGTCTCTTTCAATAGGAATTTGGGGTATTTCCAAGGGAAATCATCTTAGGATATTTAATGTTGGCTTCTTCAACAATGTTAGGACTGGATTGAAAGTGTTATTTAACACTTTTAGGACTGGGTTGGCAGCCTGAAAAATAAATCACAAGTGTAAAATCTTCTGTGTCCCAAATGTGAAGTCTAATACTCTCCTTGTGACACAGCCACATTAGATGGTGATTTCTAGCTATTCAAGCCTGCAATCCTGCAATAAGAAGCAAGACCCCTGATACAACTTCTTACCACATCACACACCACTGAAGGGAGGAGGCCCAACACATCATCCTGCTGTACTTCAATCTTGCTGTACCCCAGTCACCATCAGAACTAAACCTTTATTGGTCTGAGTGACTGCTGACTGTTCAAATAGGTTTGGGGAGTTGGCTCAGGAGATGGCAATAGTTTACTAAGGTCCAAAACACACTGCAGAAATAATCTAGTTTGACAGTGCTTTAACTGCCCTGGGTCAGTGCTAGGGAATCCTGAGAATTGCAGTTTATTGTGGGACCAGAGTTCTCTGACACAGAAGGCTATATTTCTCACAAACACTACAGTTCCCAGAATTTCTCACTGCAGAATCATTGATCTCACATTGGATTATGTCTGCAGTGTGCTTTGGACCTAAGTTTGTGATATAGGATCTCAGCTGATAGTAATAAATTCTTATTACTCCTTGGAAAACATATTTAGGGTGGAGAGGCAGTTATAAACCCTACATCTTTGGTGTACCACATTGTTTTTATTAGACCAATATTTTTATTTCTTAAAATGTTTCTCAAAAGAGAGAATTGTAAACTATTTCCATACAGGTCCCACATTATCTGCCAGAAAGTGTCTAGCAGGTTCAAAAACTTAGCAATGCAATATGCTACAGTTTTACAGTTTTTCCACATTAGAATTACCTTTGTTCCCCCAGGACTTTTCAAATCAAAATACCTGATCTAGATTGCTATGGAATATTTTTAGCCACAATAATACCATAGTGAAAGAAATATATGAGAAATCTAATTGAACTTGCCATTCATTGTAGCAAAAGATCAAATTTGTTGTTGTTACCTTGTTCAATAATGGATTGTGTGACAGCATAGTAACATAGAAAGGAAGTTATCAAAAAGAATTCAACAATATGAGTATTGGAAATGGAAGAACCCAAAGAAATTACTTGCTGTTTAAAATGTCACAACTGGGCCTCTTAATGGTTCTGTTGCCTCAGTTTCTCATTCAACTTATGTCAAAAATCCTGTTGAAGAGAAAATATATCAACCCATTTTTTCCTTTGAAAGAAAGAAGTTAAAGTAAATTCAGAACAAAACATTGAGTGAAGCTCTTATTGCATTGAATCTGTGTCTCAGCATGGCAGTGTACATCTCCACGTCAAAAGGCATTTCCACCCCATTTGAATGCAGCCTAGAAGAAATGTCCACCCACCTCTGCCTTGGCTGTATAGGTGGAAGCATGTTTTCAAAACCCTTTTGCTGGATTAGGACAGCTGTCTTGCTTTTTTTCTAACAGTGCACTGTACCTGGGACATAGTTATCAGCCCTTTTCAAGAGTTGTTTTTCTCAGACTCATATCTCCCAGGGATGATGCCAGGAAGGGATTTGTTGCCTCACCTGCTGAAGGTAGAGGAGTGGGGAGGGAAGAGGAGGCATGCCAGATGACCCATCTGCCAGTCTTTTCCATCTAAATTGGATGCAGCCTCCTTTGGGTTTCCTCCTTCCCTGCTTTTACAAAGCCTCACAACTAACTAACTGCATACAGTTGGCCCTCCATATCCATAGATTTTTTTATCCATGGATTCAAGTATCCATGGATTGAAAATATTATATAAAAAGTATAAATTTTAAATAGCCAAGCTTGATTTTGCCATTTTATATAAGGGGCACTATTTTACTATGCCATTGTATTTAATGGGACTTGAACATCCATGGATTTTGTTATCCGCAGGGGTTCCTGGAACCAAACTCCAGTGGATAACAAAGAGCCACTGTATATACATGAGGCTCGAATGCTGTAACTCCATCAATGCACCTGAAGAAATGGATTATAATTGATGAAAGCTCATGCTTAAATAAATCTGTAGTTTTACAAGTGCCATAAGACTTTCCATCTTCTTTTTTATGCTGTTTCAGTGGAAAATGAGGTAGGGGTAAATCCTGTGTGGAAAGGGGGTGAGCTGTGTGAATCTATATGAAAAAAGAGAATCCTGTAACCCCTGCAACACTGATGTATTCTAACGGAGCCTTTATGGATTGCAAACCACTTTCTCAGGTACATTGACAGAATACATTATTCAAGCCTGTCTGTCTTCTTTCCTTCTTTATATACTGAAACAGGTCAACATGACTCTCTCTTTAAAAACTCCTGAATATGTAACATACTATATGTAACATAGGCAGACTTTCCTCACTAATAAATAAGTGAATCTTCTGCCTAACCCACCTCACTTGGAATCAAAAAGTTCACTCTACAAAGATCAGTAGTAGAATACAATGCTTTTTACACAGTGGCTAGTGGTCCCAAGTTGGTGTTTCTACATTAAAGTCCAGGTAATACCAATCTTCCCTTACTTTACCTTCTCTCTTCACATGCACTTTCTCACATGCACCTTCACAAGATAAAATGGAGACATAATACTTTTTAGGGATGATCCCTTTCTCTCAGCAACCCTCACAGGCAAACAAAATGGCAATAGGAATGGATGAACAGGTAACGTTCTCACTTTCTGTCAAGTGGATGAATGTGATAAATGCAATGAAGTTTAACCCTCCTTGGGAAAGATGTTACTCAGTCATGCTAACTGCTTAAAAAAAAAAACGTTTTTAGGAAGCCACCATTTATATAATGGGTTAGGAACTAGACCACTGTCAGAAAGTGGAATCAGTTGAAAAGTGGAACACAGGTTTTTTTTAAAGCTTGCAAATGCATTTTGGCCATCAAACAATGTTAATAACACATGATAGATCACATTTGAATGAGTGTGAACAAACATAATCCATATAAAATGTATTATAAACACAAACACTTTACAGTAATACTGAAAGATATTCACTGCCCACAGTCTCAGAAGCACCATGGACCGAACATAGAGAGAGGGAGAGAAAGGTGCTAAGCAGTATTCACTTTGGACTGCTATTGAGGCTTGCTTTGGACTGCTTGGACTGCTTGCAAAGTGATTTGGGGAGAGGGAAGGCATCAAGCTAACAGTTGGCTTGACAGCCCGCCCCCTCCCCCAGCTTGTTTTGCAAGTAGCACATACATGTGTGCATGTGAGCAGTCAAACACACGCCTTCCTAAGAAGAAGAATCGATACAAGCCCACTCTTTCCATGCTTGCAAATTATACAGTCAAATTCTATTAATTCAAGGAGGATTCTGCTCTTTCTGTAGGCAAGACTTGGGAAGTGTGGATGTATGAACAGTCTCAAGTGAGGCCTGTAGGCAAAAAGAACTGATGAAAGAGCAGACCTTCTTGTTGAATTAATGGTTGAATTATTGGAACATGTCTCTAATTTTCAAAAGAAAAGAGCAAGGTGTCAAAAGTGAGGTGACAAAAAGAAGGGGCTTTCTGAATTCCATGCTCTGACAGAAATGCACATTTATGGGCTCCATAGCTACATGCAGACAGTTATTTATTGTCACATTTTCAATTTGTAAAGGTCTATATACCTTGAATATTCAGGCCTCACCTGCAAAACTGCATCTAATTCTGGGCACCACAATTCAAAAAGGATGTTGACAAGCTGGAGCATGTCCAGAGGAGAGTGACCAAAATGGTGAAAGGTCTGGAAACCATGCCATATGAGAAGTGACTCAGAGAGCTGAGTATGTTTAATCTGGTGAAGAAAAAGTTAAAAGGTGACATGATAAAGGTAAAGCTTTCCCCTTTGACATGATTGTCTAGTTGTGTCCAACTGTAGGGGGTGGTGCTCATCTCCATTACTAAGCCAAGAGAGACAGTGTTGTCAAAGACAACTCCGTGGTCATATGGCCAGCATGACTAAATGCCAAGGTGCACAGAATGCTGTTATGTTCCCACCAAAGTGGTACCTATTTATCTACAGTCGGCCCTTCTTATACACGGATTTTTTATACACGGATTTAAGCATACACGGTTTGAAAATGTTCCAAAAAAGTATAAATTTACCTTGATGTTCCATTTTTTATTAGGGACACCATTTTGCTATGTCATTATACTTAATGGGACTTGAGCATACACGGATTTTGTTATACACAGGGGATCTTGGAACCAAACCCCAGCGTATAACAAGGATCCACTGTACTTACTCTTTTAGATGCTTTTGAACTGCTAGGTTGGCAGAAGCTGGGACCAGTGACGGGAGCTCATTCTGACACATGGTGCTTGGGTCTCAAACTGCTGAACTGCTGATCTTGTGACCATCAGAGTAAGCGTCTTAACTGCTAAGCCACCATGTTGTCCCCAGGTGAAATGATAGCCCTCTTTAAATATTTGAAGGCACATCATTACGAAGATGGAGCAAATTTGTTTTCTGCAACTCCACTGTTTGACAGTGGAACACACTCTCTTGGAGTGTGGAGGAATCTTCTCCTTTGGCGTTTTTTAAACAGAGGCTGGACGGTCATCTGTCGGGGGTGCTTTGATTGTGAGTTCCTGCATGGCAGGGAGTTGGACTGGATGGCGCTTGTGGTCTCTTCCAACTCTATGATTCTAAGGTTCTATGATTCTAACTGTAGAACTAAGTTAAACAAAAATCTCACATATAGATGGTGGAATAGATAGCAGCATCAAATGTGGCAGAACTTTTGTTTGATTCATTCATCATTAGTCTAGGCATAGTTGCCCCCAAGCTGAAATGTAATATATAATTACATGTTCAAAAGGCAGAAGAAATCCATGTCCACATTTATGAAAGATTTCTTTTGAAACCACAAACACAGTGCTAAAAGAATAGGAGAAAACCTTTTAAAAAAAATAAAATAAAAGGGTACTGAAAATTGCTAACATTTTCTATTCAAAGAGCATTTATTATTGATAATAGGAACTGTGGGATTGAGCAGACATAGCTTGTTAACCCAAGAGTCCTTTGGAAGAAGGCCTTCAAACTACAGAATAGTAATTAGGTCCCCACAGTGCTATTTTGATTAAGCATTACTAATAATTTTACTTTGGCTTTGGCATGAGATACTTAAGAAAAAAAATCAGCAGTATTTTTGACAAGAAATTTCACAAACATCTTTTCATAATGATTTCATGGTCTTAGCCAACACATATATGCTGAACTTTCTAATGAAGAAACAGACAAAAGGCAATGTGTAGATGCTTTAATAAACAAAAAAGATAGGATATCATACGTGAGCTTGTAACTATATCTATACACACACACACACACACACACACACACACACACAAAACTCTGGGCCCACCCTTGGGAAATGGTTTTAAATACACAGGATAAATTTATTATAGGCAGGGTTTATACTTGCTGTCTGCAACAGATGTATTAAACTTTTCAGACCTCCTGCCAGTTTGACAAATGTATCCTTGGGTATACTAACCTTAGGAATCTTTTCATTCACTCCTACTGTGCCTTTCACTACCCTTGTGGTTCTTTGGACTCTGTAAATTCAGAGGAAATCTTTTGTTTGGTTTGAACTTTTAGTTTCTTTTATTCTACTTAATTTGTTTTTTTTCTTAATTGTGGTTATTTTCTGTTTTTATTATATTTTGTTTATACATTTGTGTGAATAGTTTAGTTTACACTTTTGTGTATTGCCCTGGGATCTTTTTGATGTAGGAAGTTAAGAAACATTTTAAAGGAATAAATGTCTCAGACAAAACCAGCATTGTGACCGAGGGGCTATCCAGACTGGCCCAAAAGGCCGGCCTGGACACAGAGTCAGGGTGCAGGGTCTTGATGATGCACACCTAACTCTGCCCCCCTAGGTGCCCTGACACTGTGCGCCACTCCAGATGGCATGCGGCAGCATGATGCACCTCCAGCGCTGCATCCAAATGATGCCGCAACAAAGGGGCACCATACAGCCATGCCACCATGGCTATGGCTCCCTTTGGAGGACACAAAAATTAGCTGCTTTTTGCAGCTCCTTTTTGCACCCTCCAGAGACCAGATCGGGACCAAGGCATAAGGTTGCCGCAGCCCCGATCTGGCTGAAGAAGAGGCGGCTGCATGTATAGCCCCTGAGTCCTATTAACAATCCCAGAAGACAAATAAAAGGGAGTATTTCAGAAAACCAGAAGATGGTAGATACTCCTTTGCTGGAGTTTAAACCATGGTGCTTTAGCTGTGGTGCTGTAACTGTGGCTTTCTGGCATTGGCAGTGAGTTTGAAAATATGAGCTACAGCATCTCTTCCAACTCTACATGTCTATTATTCTGTGAAAGATTATGCAACAGCTTCAAGGACATTCACCCTTATTTAGTCTAGAGATGGGACTCATGTGCCCCCTCCCCCATGTTTTGCCATCTATCACCTCAGATTCATGGGCCCTTGTTATCCTCAAAAGAGGCTAGTGATAGTATTCTGGGAAACACCACCTACAGTTCTTTGTATGATTGCCTCTTCACCCAAACTCAAAGAGGAGGTGAACAACTTCCTCCTGAAAGGGGCCATAAAGTCTGTCCCTTTCATCTAGTTGCACTGAGGGTTCTTCTGTTATTTCATTGTATCTAAGAAGAATGGTGGTTCGTGTCCCATCCTGGATCTCAGAAGTGTCATCAAACCCAGATGATTATATTAAATATATTACATCTGCCAAAACAAGAACACCTTGTTCTAATGAAAGCTGCAGATTGATTAGATAGTTCGTTATTGCATATCTCCACTATCTTTCTCAACCAGTTGATTTACAACATATAAAAGCATGTAATTTTTTTTAACATTCAGAATTGTTTTCTAAATTCAGGGAAAGATTTTTTTTTCTTTTTCTTTTGATGGATAGGGAATTGAAGTGGTTAAATGATGGAAGCATTATTATCCTGCTTGCCAGTACACTCTTGTATGCTCCTGCTAAAAACATGATGCAGCAGCACAAAAAGGGAGAAAGCTATTAACAAGAGGGCATGAGCTTGTCACTCAAGAAGAACCCAGAAAGATTTTATTTTATTATCAATGAATAGATGGGTTCTTGAGAAGTCCATAGACATAACACAATCTTTTCTCTTCCATTAAAGACAGGCTAAAAAAGAAAGCAGTAATAAGTTGATTCATAGCTATTCCACCTTTGTTCTTCATGTTGTTTCTTGAAATGATCAGAAAAATCATGACCAGAAAATAATACAGTGTGAAAATGTAATTCACCACTATTTCCATTAAGAACCACTAGTATCCTTTTACAACCGAAGACTTCCAATAATTACTATGAACTTCCTTATAACAAAGTTCTCCCCAGCAGTCATCATAAAATGAATGAAAAGGAACAAACCTTTCCCGCATCTAGTTAAAATGCTGGTTTACAGAGATCCTCGTTATACTGTTACTTTCTGATAAAGAAATGTGGAAGAAGAGACTTTAAAATACAAGGTACAAGAAGCTTTAAACTATTTTAAAAAGGTTCCTTTAAAATGTCTTTATTTGTATAGATAACATTTTTTAAAAAAATACATGCTTTTATATTTTGTAAATCAACTGGTTGGGAAAGACAGTGGATAAATGCAATAATTAACTAACTAACTAATCTGCAGCCTTCATTAGAACAAGGTGTTGTTAGCTCCTCCTTTCTCCACAGACCCATGGAACACCAGCATATCTGCTGCAGAAACTTGTGGAAACTTCAGCAACAGTGAAAGAGACTGCAGAGGAGGATGGGGAAATCTGCAAACTAAAAATAATGCATTGCTCTCAGGCAATGAATCCTGCATTTCATGAGAGTAAGGTTGATGTAGTGGTTTGAGTGTTGGACTAGGACCCTAAAGAGCAGGGTTTGAACCTCTGCTCAGCCATCAAAGTCCACTGCTCTGTGCATTAAAGGAGAACCCCTTGCCAAACTTAATGGGCTATATAAAACAGATTACAGTGGTACCTCGGGATACGAAATACCCAGGTTACGAAATTTTCGGGATACGAAAAAATTCCATAGGAAATAATTGTTCCGGGTTACGAATGTTTACTCGGGTTACGAAAAAAAATTTTGGTGCTTTTTTCGGCTTTTTCGCACGAAACGCGGCTTTTCCCCATTAGCGCCTATGGCAATTCGGCTTACGAAGGCTTTTCGGGTTACGAAAGCGGCCGCGGAACGAATTAAATTCATAACCCGAGGCACCACTGTACTGTACTTTTCTGCCTTCCTACATCTGTTTCCATAATTCTTCAAGGGAAGCATTTTTTTTCTAGTGGGAGTGGGAGGCTAGCAGGGTGGGCAGAAGAGTGGAGGAGATGGAGAGAAACTGAACTGTTTGGCAATTTTGAACAGTGAACAGAGTGAAAAATGAACACTGAAAAGAATTAAGACTTGTATAATATTTGGCATGAACAATCAATCAGACCAGTTGGTTTTGAAGCCAAGAGGAGGTGCTTCCTTGACCAGCTATAGTCAAGGAACATACATGACAACCAGAATACCCCTGGATCTGTAAATGATGTGATTCCAAAAAGCTGATATCATGGAGTCATTCCCACTTATAGATAATCTGGTTTCCAAGCTGAATCGATGAATTGGTTCAGCAGCAGAGCATGGTTCACACTATATTTGCACCAATCAAAACAGCTCCTTTTGCTGAGGAAGGGGCAAGAGGTTGCAGTGGCAGAGGTCCCCTCCCCATGCCTGCTTTTGCTTCACCCTCCATGGCACAGGTGAGACAGGTGGCTGCAGAAGGCAGCAACGGCTCATCAAAGGGGGACCACTGGCCTTTTCTGGGAGAGGGAGGCCACCTACTGTCCCTTGAGGCACCTGGAGGTGTTCAGGGGGCTCCCCAGTGAGTATGGAGGGGAACCCTGGGAGGAAGCAATGGTGGTTAGGGAAGTGGTATCAGCAGCCATGGCCATTGCAGCAACCACATCTGGGCAGATAGGGCCCCCCAGGAAACTTGGGAAGAGGGACAAGCCCATCTTCACCCACATCACAGGGAGCAGATTTGAATCTGCAGTTAGCAATAGCAAGTACATTTCTATACCGCTTATCAGTGCACTTAAGCTCCCCCTAAGCGGTTTACAAATTGTAAGCTAATTGCCCCCAATAAGCTGGGTACTCATTTTAGCAACTTCAGAAGGATGCAAGCCTGAGTCAAGCTTGAGCCCTTTCACTGGTATTGAATTTGCAACCTTATGGTTTGTGACTGTGAGTGAGTGGCTGCAGTACAGGCACTTAACCACTGTGCCACCAGGGCTCATATGCCAGGGCACTTGGTTAACACTGGGCTGAATCGCTTTATTGAAAAATAAATTGCCTTATTGAAAAAGATTCAGAAAAAATGAGTGTCAAAATGATGTGCATTATATGGGTCTGGCACAGGGGCCCCCCTCTCCAAACTACTTCAGCAATATGGATCAAGTGTGAACCAGGGTCATTTAAACCAGTTCACACCGATTTTCGAACCAGTTTAAAAGGTAGTAGGAATGAGGGTCATATCGCTACACAGGTCTGTTCCTTTGTTGCTGAGTGCAGTTCATCAGGCTATTCTTCTAAATCTACCACAAGGCAGGGGACCCATGGCCAGTTACTGGACAGTTACTCCCACTGGCTATGCTGGCTAGCACTGATGGGAGTCACCGTCCAATCACATCAGTGGGCCACAAATTTATCACTCCTGAAATGTAACCATAGAAAAATAGCTCCCCACCCATATACCACATCTATACCACAAGGAAGTCTTCCAGTTGCCTGTCTGCTTCATACAGATCTTAACTCCTCAAGATCCTTTGTCTTACTATACTCTGGAAGAGTTTTGATGTCGTGGGTCATTCAACACAAATACAAGTGACTCAGCCACAAATGGTTGCAGTTAAGTCACTGATTCTTGAATGGAAGATTTTCTCCTTTCATTTCTTCAGTGAATAAGATGCTGCCGTGATGACTCAGAAGCCAGGCTTTGCAGTAGTGGTGATGAATGGGGCTGCTGCTGCCACCGCCACCATTCATTATGTCCAGAAGGCAACACCTGAAAAAATTGCTAGTCGTGTCATTGCTCCTTGTTTGTGGTTGATAGCTTTATGCAACAGTTTCCTTTTGGGGTTTATAACTGTTTTAAAGTTGAGCAATGTGGTTTAGTTCCTTAGTTTCAATAAGCCCTATAGGAATTATGTTTGGGGTCTACATTAGATGTTCCAGTGTTCATTTTTTATTTGGCATTTACTTTTCAACACAGTTCTCAGGACATTATTGCTTTACCACAAAACACTATTTAGAAATATATTCTGACTATTCTGTTTTAATTACTTTTGATTCTTTATTTGGACCACTGGTCTAATTATTCCAACAAAAAAATCAAGTGGAGCAATTAATGGAGATGGATACATTATTTATTTATTTATTATTTGTCTTCATATCAAGGCAGGATTTCTCATTGCTTGACAACACATATCAGGTAGAAGAACACAAGCCATAAATTTCTTTGCCATTTGTGCTGTCCATCATTCTTTTCATCTGGAAAAAAAAATACATGTTTTTTTTTTGGGGGGGGGGGGTGTGAAGAAAAAAAAGTGTCATGTTACCTGCTCAGAGGACAAAGTATTTTGCACAAGAAACATGTTATATGTACAGAAAATAATAGGGAATGCCCCATTAGAGGCTCTTCAGGGTGTAGGGTTGCTTTCCCCACACCAGCTGTTCACCTCCTGGGTCAGGGGGGCAAGCGTGGGAGAAGCCAATAAGGATCCCTGGGAAAAGGATGTGGAGGGAGGTCACCTTGGTGCCTCTTCCCAGAGGATGCCCAGGAGGCGGGGGTGAAGCCTCAACACTTCCCTTGACACAGAGCCCACTAGCCCCACTTTTGCAGCCCCACGGATCCATACCTTCTTTCTCTCCCACTCATGCCTGTCCCCGCCAACCCTTCTTTCTCCTCCTCCTCCTCTTTTCCCTTGGAGGTCAGAGGGACAGAGTGGGGGGGGATGGTGGGGTGACTGGGTGTCACCTCCCTCCTGGGGTGTCACCCACTGCAGTCCGCACCCCCCACACCTTCCTGTGTCTCTGCTGCTTCTGACCACAGAAACTCAAAATGGAAGATTATCAGGTGAATAACCATGTCAAATGTTGTAATCTAATTTTTTTAAAGCTCATTTTCCTTAAAAACAGCAACAACAGAGAACCCAATACCATGCAATTTCAAAGAAAGAAGTAATGGAGGTGAGGAAGGGACTTGAACATGGTAAAGCAGTACACCTATGGGATTCAAGAAGCCTTTACAAAAGGAAACCATTTGCCTCTCATTTTCACACACTTCTTTTTATTTCCTGCCAGTTTTGTCATGATTAAAATCTGCTTTTTCAATGGACCTTTTTTTTTAAATTTCCTTACATGAATCCCCAGTGACAGGATGAGTGCACTGTGCATTCACTTGCAAACAAGGGATTCTGTGGCATTGACATGACACCTGGTGTGCCACTTCCTAAGAGAGATATTGAATTAAGGAGCAGAAGAATCCTGCTCTAGGATGTCTTGGAATGATGTGGATTCCATAACAAAAATATATTCTGCAATATGGTTAAACAGAGAATGGAGAGGAAACTGATAATTACTGAATGTACTATAAGAACAAAGTTCAGTGCAACCCCCCCCCCCCACACACACATATTATTAGGAAAACTTTTGGCCAAAACTACAGATAAACATCGGAATGAATAAATATTTTGATGTCTGAGTGATTTTATTCTGAACTGTAAGAGGAAACATATCCATTTAAAATATAGGTTGGGGTGAAGGACCTTTTGTTCTGTATAAATTTTGGCCTGACTATCAATCCATTCAGGGAGTCTAATAGTAAAGAAATTGTGGAAAATGTAGTCAACAACATCTAGAGGATGAAGCATCTTGTCCCTCAACACAGAAGTTATTTTGCATGCTGTCCTGTACTGACTTACACTGATTTATATCTGTGTCTGGATTATAGCCATGTCAATGCCTAGCCAACAGGATGCAACCTTGCAATAGCCCTTGGACATCCATCATAGAAGATTATCACACTGCCTTTCCTCCTGTGCTAGATGTGGGATGTTAACTTAAATAGGTGGATTTTATTGCACACCTCCATGCCCAGGCACACTTGGTTTGAAGCTTGTTCTACTGGGAGAAAAATGGAATTTTCTTCCAAATAAATGTGCATGGTAATAATGTACTATACTTTATTTTCAGCCAATATTTTTTTAAATGAAATGCAGGGAAATATATAGTCCCTGCACCTGTCATACATGGCAAAATATTGTAGAAATGATTCCTACAACTTTGTGGTTTTGTAATCTACAGGTTAAATCCAAATTAATCTAAACTAGAGTAGATCCACTGAATCAATAGTATTTTGGTAAATCAACAATTATGTAAAACTGGAAACAATTTTGTACTTTTTCTGGATTTTGGGGGGGGGGGCAAAATTGAATACGGAAAACATAATTGTGCTTAAAATCTCAACATATTTTTTTAAACAACAATGCAACCAATTATATATATTCGTGTCCATATTGATTGCAATACTCTTCAGTATTTCAGTATCAGTGCAACCTTACAGTCCTAAATAAGAAATACAAACTAGAAGCATATGCAATATAGAAATAACATTACAAAGAATTTACCTTTTTGTTCCCTCCTATTTGTTGCTGTGTGCCTGTAAGTCATTTCCAGGTTATGGCAACCCTACAGTGATCCGATCATGGGATTTTCTTGGCAAGATTTGTTCAGAGGGTTTTTTCCTTTGCTGTCATCTGAGGTGGAGAGAGTGTTACTTGTCTAAGCTATCCCAGCAGGTTTTCACGTTTAAGCAGATATTCAAACCCTGATCTCCAGAGTTGCTGTCCAGTGTTCAAAACACTACACCACACTGGCCCTCTCCCTCCTAAATACACAACTGAAAATACCACTATCCTATTTAAACTGAAAGAGGCCCCCACTTTAGCCCTCTTCAGACCTCTCCTCTCCACCTCCAGCTTTCTCTGAGCTCAACCAGTAAATAGAGTTCTTTCCTTAGGGTTTCAGCCCTCACTGGGCCAAACCAATACTCCTGGGGTCAGACAGGTTCAACTAATTCAATGAATTTACTGGGGGATTAACAACTGGATTTAGCCTTAAACAGAGATTTGAGAACTGGATAACAATGACTATCTCTTTTTGAGGTGAAATTTGGAATATCCAGCAAATTACTGTAGATTTATTAGTGTTGTACAACAAAGTGAAAATAATTAAAACAATATTTTCAAACATGGAAAAACAATTATGTACTTGCACCCACACTGAGAGAGCCAAAAGCAAAGGCCTTGCATTTAACCTCCCTCAGTATCTGGTAACACAGCTAGCATGGTATGTACCATCTAGGAATTTTAAGGGCTGCAGGCAAAGGATTATAGGTAGTTCCACAAATGCATATGGCTCTATCAAGGCTGCAAGCCTTTCAGCATCTGACTCTTCATTTGTGGAACAGTCTTCTGTTGCACTTCCAGCTGGAGGAGGATCTTACCTTCTTTCATGAAGGGTTGAAGACCTTCCTCTTCAATTCACCAGGTTGCTGAGTGTGCCTAAGGTTGCTGACATGGGTAGAGACAAATAAGGAGTTTGTTTTAGTATATTAGCATATTGTTTTAGTGTTTAGCATTTTAGCATTTTAGCATTTTATAGTATTGTGTTTTATAGTGCATTTTTATTATATATGTTTGCTGTACTGCTCTTTGTTGGAAAGAGCATTATAAACAAACTTTATTATTACCTTTGTAATTAGTGGACACAGGCACAAATTTAAATAAAAGCTTACAGTTACAGAAAAGTAACTGTATTAGACTACAGCTTCCTGAATCTCTAGACAATATGATCAATTAATTGCTTGTTAATTTTAATTGCATGTGACACATACAGCTTTTCTGTACTACTATATAGCTAAAAAGTCTCTGTTGGTCAAGTGAGGCAACTGTGTATCACTCATCTGTCTTACTGAGCATAAAGCATACACTGTAAAAGAGATCTATATTAAAAATATGACAAAAGAATCTTACCATTCAACCATTCTCGAAAACCTGAACCACTGCCATAGTGCTGTGGTAAATGGTAGAGAAAATGGCCTCAAGATGGATGGCATTAGGTGAAGATGGAAATCCATTCAGTTTCTGATTGAGGCACAAGGAGGATGGCTTTTCCTTCCTGCTCCCTTCTGCTAGTAAGTGAGGTTGAATCCCTATCCCCTCATCTGTTTTTTGGCTGACCAGGAGCACTTCTGTCTTGCCTGGATTAAGCGTCATATGGTTTCTCATGTTTAAAAATATTACTTTATTCCTTTTTAACATGTTGGACAGGGAATAGTAAACCAGTAACTTTGCTAGTCCATTATTAGCAGCAGGTACTAGTTTAGCACCAAAACCACTACCTTGGAATTAATTGAAAAAGAGAGATATAGTTCGAGGTCATCATCACAGAAGCTGGTAGCAAGTTTCCTAGCTGTTACTTGAAAGTGTTTTTTTTAAACTGTTTGCTTATCTTTGTGTTGGTGTGTGTGTTTTCTCTCTCTGCTCTCCTCCCCATTCTGATTATTCCTCTCCTATCAGTTTGTCCTCTTTGTTTTACTATATCACCACATCCTGACTTGCCTTGCATAAGAAGGCGAATAAAAGATGGATTTTTTTGGCTTCGACTGTAAATGCTCTTCATCTTCAGATTTACAAATATCTCAAGTGCAGCCTAAGCAATTACTAAATAATTATACCAAAACCATAACTACCAGTTGACATGGACACGCTGTCCAAAGGAATCATCAACATTCAAATTGTTTAAGGAATTTTAGCAAACCCACATTAGGATTTTTTTTATATATAAGAACATACAGTGGTACCCTGGGATACGAATGCGCCGCCTTACGAAATTTCCGGGTTACGAAAAAAATCCATAGAAAAAAACTGTTCCGGGTTACGAAGGTTATTTTGGGTTACGAAAAAATTTTTGGTGCTTTTCGGTGCTTTTTCGCACAAAATTGCGGCTTTCGCTATTAGCGCCTATGGCTTTTTCGGCTTACGAAGGATTTCGGGTTACGAACGCGGCGGCGGAACGAATTAAATTCGTAACCCGGGGTACCACTGTACACTGATTGGATCTTTCTTTTGAAGGAAACTGGCATTGTATTTTACTGTGGATTAGGGCAAACATACAGGGTTGTGACAACAGCAAGCCTGTCTTTTCTTAAAGAACTGGAAGAGCAGCCTCGAGTTGTGAAAGCAATTTCAGCTATTGAGGAGCAGAAAGGAACTGTATCTGTTAAAAGAAGAGAGAGGGAAAGATTCTTTAAACTTTATTTCCCATTAAACAATTTCTGTCTAGCCGATCTCTTCACTATCAGTCCTTTGGGGTCTGAGAAGAGAATTGCATGAAAAGTGACATCTTAATGAACAAAAGATTTGCTTTAAGAATTTGCCACACAGTATGTAAGCTCAGCAGCTAATTAGAGTCTAGTCCACTCTGAATTAACTTGTAAGTACCTACAGTGATGGAAATTATGTCCTTAGCAGTAAGATTGACTGACAAAGCAGGCCATGTCCTGCTTGTATTTTCAGGAGAAGTTCATTAATTTGTCCTAATGGCTATTACAGGTAAACACTGATTTTTCATTATGCTCCTGCTAGCTGAATATTAGGGTGGTGGTGGGAGTCTTAGGGGAGGAGAACCTTGTTAACAGGAGACCAGCACAGTCAGTATGACTCACATATTTGTCAACAGAGATACATCTGACATCTCTCATTAATAAACATTAGCATTCTGTTTGTCTCCTGGATCAAACATCAGTATCTTTCACTTTCAAAAATAAGAGCTGTTCAAGCTGCAAGATTAATAGTTTAGGATCGTCTACACTCTGCTAAATGTTTTGCACTGCCATGTCCCTTTTTTATTACTTGATATCTTACCAGTGCAATGGAGCGATCAGGGCTAATATTTCTATTTAATGTATCAAGCAGGTAGCTTTGAAAATGAGCATCTTTCACAGATCCTCTCGAGAGGGCAAACATAAATCATAAGTAAACAAACCCATAAATGTGTCTCCTGTTGGATATTTCTAATGGAAGACAAGAAAAGAAGTCTTATTCCTCTGTAAAAAAGGAGACGATGAACATGTCCTTCCAAAGGTGAAAGCTGGCAGGTGTTTTCTTTGCCATGCATGAATTAAATAATGTTAAAATAATATTTCAATATTGAAAAGCATGGATTTAAATAAAATCCACAGCCCTGTGCACACTTAACCTGAGAGAAAACTGAATTCAGTAGGATCCACTTCTGATCAGAGATGCACATAATTAGGCCTCTAGGCTAAAGACAAATGTAATCAAATAAATTGGATGAAGGGGTTTTGAAGATACATTTGCCACATTCTGATGCATTTGTTTTCAGGGTAGTCAATGTGTATTCAGGCATTTCCACCATCCTTCACATATGACATCTGCCTTAACACTACAACATAAATATTACTGATGCTCTTGTCCAATTGTAAACGATTATATACACAAAGCAGCACCAACTGCACATAAGAGGGAGTGCCAACAACATGCTCAGGACAATTCCAAGATAAAGAAGAAAAAGTATTGGGGGGGGGGGGCTCAAACAGTCTAACAAGAACTGAAAATGTTCAATGGCCTCGGAATGCTTCCCGAATAACTGCTAAGAGGTTTTAAAAACCTGGAAATGGGGGAGACAGAGAATGGAATGGACTGTCCTGGAAGCGGGTATGAAAAGCTGATGCCCAGAAAATAAGCAGTTCACATCACAACATTTATTTGTTTTTTGTCTTTCACTACCTTAGTAGAGTGGGGCTGGGGGCCTTGAGCAAGTTTTTATCAGTCACAGTTGCTCACACTATGATATTCAGATATAAAAATTAGAAAGTTTAACAAATGAGTAAATAGTTCTCTGATTCAATTGTGTGTATAATAATAATAATAATAATAATAATAATAATAATAATGTATTTATTTATTTATATCCCGCCTCTTCCACTTTGAGAATCGAGGCGGGTAACAGCAGAGTTTATACAATATAAAACAATAAAAACAACAAGCCCCACAAGACCCTGGCCCAACCCTCCCTCCCAAATATAAAATTAAATAATAAAACATGGTTAAACATACACAACAATATGGCAAAATTAATAAACAAACAACGAATAAGAAAAATAATAAAAGGAGGGGGATTCAACTGGTTCTGGACATTATCAATCGGGGAAGGTCTGCCAGAAGAGCCTTGTGTGAGGATAACTGGCAAATCTCTTCTGGCAGGTCATTCCAAGTTTTTGGAGCAGTGACAGAGAAGGACCACCGCCAGTCTGTTCTTTCTAGACTGTAAGAGGTTTTTCCCGGAGGATCAGAGTGTACGGGAAGGATTTGTATGGGAGGAGTCGTTCCTTCAAGTAGACTGGACCCAGGCCATGTCTACTGTATGTATACTCTGTATGTATATTCCATCTGTGTGTGTGTGTGTGTGTGTGTGTGTGTGTATAATATGCTCAGATAGAACAGGAGGAAAACACCTATTTCTGCTTTAGCACCTTTGCAAGCAGTGCTTTTAACAATACACAAGAACTGTAATCCAATCAAAGAAGTTTTTTTCAAGTTCTCCTTTCAACAGAGAAAACTCCAACAGTTCAAAGCTCTATTAACATTTTTCCAAGCACGACTTTTAATGTGGGAATTGTAGTTCAACCAAAGAAATTGTTCTATGTTCTCATGTGAACACAAACAATCCCACAATTCTCACATCTCTGTTTTTAATATTTTAGCAAGCACTAGGTTTAACACATGAGACTTGTATATCAACCCAAGAAACTTTTCCAAAGGAAGTTTTTAAAACTTTGCTTTACTGGATTGATCCTTTTACCCAGGGCCCTCACTGCCCACATTTTACCCCCCCCCCCCGGTTAGGTTATGGAATCTTTTTTTCATTCCAACAACAACATTTATTGTTGTGCCATCAAGTCATTTCTGACTTGTAGTGACCTTGAGGCAAACCTATAATGGGGTTTTCTTGGCAAGTTTCTTCAGTGGGAGTTTGCTATTGCCATCCTCTGAGGCTGAGAGAATATGACTTATTCAGGATAACCCAGTGGGTTTTATGGCCTACTGGGGATTCAAACTCTGTTCTCCAGAATCATAGGACTTTATCACATGGGGGAAAATCGGGGGTGTAAACTGTCATTATTCAGTGAAAGTTGTGCGAGTGCATTGAAAATTTTCATACACATTACAGTTAAAGAGGACTTATTTTGGCAATAACCAGGTAATAATCAGAAACAAATCATACACAGGTAAATCCTGTGATTTGTTGCTGGTTATTACCTGGTTATTGCCAGGATAAGTCCTCTTTAATTGTGGCAGCATGTGAAAATCTTCACCGTGATTACGCTACTTTCACTGGATAATGACAGTTTAAACCCTCACATTTCCCCATGTAATAAACTCCATAGTTCAACGTGCTCCTAATAAAATGGCCACATATTTTGGGAAGGCAAACAATGACAACAGCAGCAACAATGATGACAACAATATCAAAGATGATAGACCAAAACTGCAATCTTATCTGTGTTCTGTTGCATTTGTTTGGACCTACAATTTTAAAATCTGTCAGTGTAACATACACCAGCCATGATTTCAAAGTTTTTGGGAGGCAGAGAAGACAAAGAATTGGGAGACAGAGAGGGAAAAGAAAAGAAGGACATTATGAAGGAAGATACTGAAGAATGAAACTAGGAGAAATGGGTGTTGAAGGAGAAAGAATATTAAAGATAAAAAGAAATGGATGGGGAAGAAGAGAAATGCATATAGGAAAACTGAGGGACGAAGAGGATAATGAGGATAAGAAACCACAAATATCTCAAACATTTTTGTGCAAGTTACAGGACTGAGCAATAAGGGCTAGAACAGATGGCCTGTAAAAGATGCCTTCAGGGCATCAACAGAGCATGATGTTTACATGCTGCACGCTCTAAGGATGCCCTAAAGTCACCTAGAAGCCAGGTATCTGCCGAGACATGAGCGGCTCCAGTGGCATTATGTTTATATGCCACACACTGCCGGAGCAGCTTGTAGCTGGTTTGAACCCATAGCAGGGCTAGAAAAGCTGGCTTTTTGCTGGCCAAAAAAGGAGTGGATCTTTGCCAGGTCTTTTTCAGCTGACTTCAAGGTGCGTTGAGGCTGCGGTTGTGCTTGCCATGGCCCCAATCCATTTTCAGAAGGGGTGGCTTCCATCCATCAATTCAGAGCTGTTTCCCGCTTAAATTTCAGAAAATTTTAGGATTGGTCCCCTTTGCATGGATGATACATAGGAAGCAAATGTTAAGGAGTGCCATTTCCTCCTTGTTGCTTCCATTTGTGGTTAGCCCTCACCTTCTCATTGACAGGAAAAGCCCATCAATAAGCTTCCAGTCACACTGGTACAGTTCTAGTCCTCAGGTGCAATAAATTACTCCCATAACACTTCTGAGATTGTGTAGTCACATGGTCTCAGATCTCCCTTCCTGTTCACTATTCTAGAAAAGGTGTTTTTTCTTATACTTTTTAACATTTAATATTCATTTTAAGCCACTTTAGAATAACTTTGAAATGGGGTTAAAAACACTCTGTCCAATGAAGATGAAAGGCATATTGAAAAGGGCATAGGGCAGAAGAGAATGTGAGGGACCAGCAACATTCTAGTTGCACTAATGAAGGAATGTGAGGAAGGAAATGCTCCTCGACTGGTATGTATGCACTTCCCTTCATTAATATGATTGTGGCAAGAATGGGGGTGGTGTGATAAAGTCCTGGGTATTAACACCCAAGCTTTTGTTTCATTTGAATCATACACAAAATCACCAACATCAGTCTGAGTAAATTTCCTAGTTTGTTATTAAAATGTGCTATGCAGCATGTTTCACATTCAAACAGTTAATTCAAGATTATATTGCATAAACCTTTTAAAATGTTTCAAAAATGTGTACTCCAGGTAGTTGCCATGCCAACATTTATTTAATACTGATGGTCTGTCTTTTCATAATTTTTTTTCATAGCATGTCCAAATAATGTCTACTGCAGTGGTTTTCACATGAGGGTGTGTGTATGTGTGTGTGTGCAAGAGTTGCTCTGTGGAGGTGCAAGAAATATAGGCTCTAATTAACTGACATCCAATCCAAGGAACCAACCTACCTCCCCACCACCTCATTGGACCTTGCTTGAGCTTGTGTGTGTGTGTGTGTGTGTGTGTGTGTGTGTGTGTGTGTGAGAGAGAGAGAGAGAGTGAAAGTGCTCAGGCCAAACCAAACCAAAATGCATGCTCTGCTCACATGTTATGGAAGCTGCCTCATGCTTACTTCTGAGTACGCATGCCTATGAATCTGATCACATATCTCAAGCCTTACACATTTATTCAGCATCCAGCAATGCTCCTTCTTTCCCTCCTCTTCCTCCTTCTCCTCCTGGCAAATAAACCATTGGTCTATTGAAGAAAACACATGCTTCATGTAGCCATCACTAAAAGTTTCTGACATTGATGGGCACAATTTTGTAGAACTTTGGTACATAAATGACTTTTTTTTTTTTACCAGTGGAATGAACTGCCAAGTAAATATTCCTTTCTGCATTGTGAAGTGGCATTATATATTACACTGGTCAAGTTACCTGTAAAATAAACTACCTCCATTTGTTTTGAAGGTACGAGTGGTTGCATGTGTCCCATAGCATCTGCCGACTTACAGAAGGAGTTTGAACTAAACTAGGAGTATGAAAGATCCAGCCTTTCCCCTCCTGTTCTTCTGTCAGCTCCTATTAAGGTTACATGTCTGAGACAGCTGTTCTAGATGCAGACATCTCCCATTACGTGACCAAGGCTATAGCAGAATTTGGTCAATTCTCAAGAAAAAAAGTACATTTTCTAAAAGAATTTTAAACATTATTCTTGGATTGATTCTCACTGCATGTGCCATGAGGTACTCTAGTCTCAAAAGTAAAGATTAAATGAATTAAGTTGAAGGCATTTTCATTTAGTGCAATTTTGAGTGGTTGCTGTTTATTTGGTTTCTGGAAGAACATTACGTGCTCTCAGTTTGATTATCTGCTGTGTTACAGATAAGTTCACAGACATATGTTATAGTCACTTGGTGATTCAAAAGCACCACAGCAATGAAGTGTGAAGCTAGATGTACTTTTATGGTAAAAGTGATTTGAATCACTTTTTTGCTTCTGTCCCAAAAGCAAATGTATCAGAATATGGTTGCTGAAATACAGTGAACCTGCTGTATTGATGGTCTAACTGTCCATGGTTTGGAGCATCCGTGGCTAGCCTCACCCCATATAAGTCAATGGCTGTGCATGCATGGAGCTGAACCAATGTGGATACATGCATGTCATCATCCGTAGATTTACATGGACTTGGGACCCTGTGATGTTTGGTATCTGTGGGGGAAAGGGGACTCAACCCCCTGCCAATATAGAGGGACAACATATTGGCCTAGGGAATATGTGTGGCTGGCAAACAATTTAGCCTTTGATACAATTCCTATCTGTAGCTTTCTTCTCATGTAAATTCCATACCAACAGTGAATATATGGAAAGATGTGGGATTGTAGGCACTGGTGCTGCTCCCAACCTGAATGTGTACATAGTTTCTGTAGTCATGAACTGCAAAATCTGCCCATAATTAGTTTCTCATTGTGAGTACAGGTTCTGTGCACATACAGCCTTGAAAATACATTAATTACAAGTGTATTGATTAAAACATCTGGATGATTGAATACATCTCACAGCATTACCCCAGAGTAGCAGATGAACTGTTGGCATAATACACACGCATCCAAATGTGTTGCTTGTCAATAATGTAGTGGAGCCTAAAACAGTAACACGTCTTGGTAGTTTGATCCTACTGCTTAGTTTGCTTGACTGTTTTGATATCTTACTGGAAAAAAAGATTGCACCTTTTCATCATGTTATCAACAATTCAGAAAGTAATGTGAAAGTGACCTGAAATGATGCAGCAAGAAATCATGAAAGCTGGCAGATATATTTCTTTGAGCTTGACAGAGCATCTTCACAGTCAGGAAGCCCTTTCTTTGACATCTCTATTTATTGCAAAAGAAAATATGAGAAACAGCACACACTCTATGACATTTTCTTGCTATTATAGTACAACCTATTCTTTCCAAACTGGCATGTTTGGGGCATGGTTTAACAAATCAGTATCTGAAAATATTCAAAATGGATTTCAACCTACATTGTCATTCTTTTGTTTTATAAAGCAAAAGTTGCCTATTGTTCAGATACATGATAGTGATAGCTGAAGGTGAAAACACTGAAAATCCAGAGCACCTTTTGTCAAGTTTAAAATTTTACAAGATGAGAAACAAAGAGAAGGGTTGGAATTGTTATATTTGAAAGTGAACTTTTCTGCCTATGGTTAATGTTACAGAGCAAGAAACTGTTATAGATGGACAGCTTTGATTTAAGATTTTGTTGTCATGGGTTTCTTTGGTATGATAAAATCAAGGCAAATGCTGATTTAATGATCACTATGTTAGAAAAGCTTTGTTAAGAATTTTAAACTAATATGACAAAATAATTTGCTAAAAAATGCCTCTGTGGACTTTACCACATGAAGTTTTTTATGCAAGAGAAAAGAAATTAAATGATAAATGGATTACATACAGAGATATTTTAGTACCAGAGAAAAATGAATACGGAATAAAATCTATAGAAGAATGTGATGTACAAAGAATAAAGATTCAATGGTACAGTATTTGCATAGGCAACTATTTGGGTTATTTAAAATGGATAAGAAATTGAATAGTTTTGAGATTGCCAGATCAGAATTGGAAACACAATTACTTTTGAATGATGACAAAATGTATAAAATGATCTTAAAAACTGAGATGGAAAATATAAAAGTAAAGGAGTGTATGGTGTATGGTGAAATGGGAACCAAATATGTGGGAAAAGATTTGAAATTTACTTTAAGTTATAATTTAAAAAGAAATCAAGATGATGTATAATTGATATTTAACTCCTAACTTCTAACCTATATTGGAAAAGTCAGAAAAAAGAAGAGACTTTTTAATCGCATGTGGTGGACTTGTAAAAGAGGGGAAAAATCAGACGTAAATACATAAAGGGATTGGAGATATAGTATGTGTGTGCTTTATACTAATGAAATATTTGTGTTTGGATAAATTTTTTTTAAAAAAGATAAAGAAATTGAGAGCATCTTAGTACTTCAGATACTATAAATTTTCAGAGATGTACAAGCTGGAAAGTTCTTGGTTGTTCTAGACCTACTGCTAGTTGCCAATCAGGAGAGATAAATTCTGTAATCCAAAATACCCAAGAACTATTTCACAACATGATGGAAGTGGGAATAAATAATCTATACTAAGCACTTCGAATATACAACAACAATTGCTAGTGCTGTATTAGGGCAATTGCTCTGTGATTGTGATGAACAGTACAGAGTCGCTCCAAAGTAGCAGAATGTATCTTATTTTATTTATTTATTTTAAAAATATAAATGGATTATTGCAATAGAATTATGCAAGGTTCAACAAGCATCACACCCAAAAACAATGATACTTTCAACTCCTGTGTTTTATAAAAATTAGTGTGATGTTTTAAAATGTATCATGGTATTCACCCTTACAGAGAAACAAAAGACTGGGAAACATCATACCGTGTGATCTAATAACAGCCACATTGTTTTTCCTATAACAGAACACAAAGGAAAAAATATTTGTATAAGTGAACAGCTGTACCATTGTTGCTTAAAGAACCTCCTTGGAGAGTCTCCTTGCATCCTTAAAGAGATGCATGACCTTTTCCTCAGTTTATATGGAATCCATTAAAAAATAACTTACCAGCCTCTCCAATTATACATTCCAAACACAGCATAAAAAGGGTCTCTCTTTTCTAGCTAGCTATTATTTGTTTCAACATGAGTAAATGAAACATGGTTATTTATGTGCTATATTGTATACCAGTAGCAACAGGACAGTGCTCCTTCTGAGACACAATCCCTTATCAAGAATTGAAATTGCCTTAGAAATCTGTCTTTTAACATCCTCCCTCCCAAGAGCACAAAGCCAGATGGCTATTAGAATGTAACAGCGACCATTTGGGTATAACCAAAAACAATTAGAGAAAGACAAGCTCTGCAGTCAAGAATTGCAGCTAACTCCTGGCCATGACTTTATATTATTGAGTGTTAGTAAAGAAGGTTGGATGGGAAATAATTTCCTAGGACTGAAGAAACTTTCGATTAATGTAGGATTCTGTATAAATCAAGGGTGGGCAAAGCTGTCTCCTTCTCCTTCATGGAAAATGCCCCCTGCCCCCGTTTTCCTATGTTTGTCCCCCTTTTCCAGGCTGTTTTAGATCCAGGAGATGCCTTCTTAAAATCTGTTTGTCCAGTTTAATAGAGGCCTCTTCTGAGGCTAAAACAGTTCAGGGATCCCTTCCCACAAACACATGGCATAATTGTCCCTCACTTTCTCAGGGTAATTTTTTTTTTCCTTTGGTGAAAAAATATCTTTCCTGTTCTAAGGGCGCGGGTTGGGACATGGCAGTTGCTTAGGCTGATGGAGATCCAGCTGTCCTGATTCTGTTTACATTAACTTTATCTAAGGCCCCGAATAGACAAGCCAAAATAAAGCTGCCTCGGGTCACTTTGGAGGTATGCTGTTTAAATGATGCATGCATCCTAAGAGGCTGGAAGCTGCGCCAAAGCCACACTCCAGTCCTAAGGATGCATCATTTAAGCAGCATACCTCCAAAGTGACCCAAAGCAGCTTTATTGTAGCCTGTATGTTCAGGCCCTTACTGAATTACAGTCTTTCCTGTCTACATTATTATCTATTTCCCATGATAGTAGTGCCTAATAAGTACAATGACAGCTCTATTTCCAAAGTATACCACCTGGGTCCTCTCAAAACTATTGGCAGTTTCCTAAAAGAAGTAGGCTTCTGTGGTCTTCAATTGCCTCCAATTAAGATTGGTCCTTGCTGAAGCCCACCAAGCACTTGTCCCAGGTACCCACACATCTGCTCATCTTTGCATCCTTTTGGATGATATTGGCTGTGAATGTAATGTACTCACTGGATTCAGAAAGGTGCAGAGCACCTAGTGTTAGACCCATCAATAGTCAGGTTGCAGGGTTGGATAGGACAGGGGAATAATATATTGCATTATATGAATGAACATGAGAGTGTTTCTGTGTCCCTGTGTTTATCTATGGCCATATCCACACTGATGGGATTACCCAGGATGAAATCACCAATTTACCCTCCAAAATACTTCCAGATTAAGCAAACATTTCAACATTTTGTTGAACTTACAGATTTACAAAATACATTCGTTTGCAATTACTAAGATATTGTGGTGTTTTGAACATCAGATTTTGCAGAGAAATTTTAATTCAGAGGACTGATCACTCATCTGTACTCAGTGTTCAGTGAGCAAACTGCAATTACAATGGAAATTATTAATGCAGGTTTAGCATAGACACTGACATTCTTGAGAAGCCATAAATATTATTATACACATACTGTAGATTGTGGTTACTGGAGTCTCCTTGTGAGAATGAAATAGGTGGATCTCTTGTATGTATTTAGCATGTCTATAGAAACAAACTCTTCAGAACTATGCAGCAAATAATTCATGTCACGGACTGAGACTTCCACAGGAACATTATAGGCATGACATGTGTTATACCATTCTACAGTATAAAAGCTAAAATCTCACCTGCACTTGGCATAATGCTTTAACAGGTGTACATGTGTAAAATCTGCCAAGGTTCTGATAATTGTAGAAACAAATTACACAGCAGTTTGTATTCTCTGATTCAGAACTATAATTTGAAACCAGGTGGCCTCAAAATCTGGATTACATGATGTAATGCAATAAACTCTTGAAAACAGTTATTAGGATAAACATTGGCACCGATATTCTGCATCAGCTACTTAATTACATATTCATCACTAAGTAATGTCTCCTGGCCTGTTCCTCACACCAGTTCATGTTAACAGCCAGCAGTCACATCAGATGAAAGGTCTGTTCAACTGCCAATCAGGGTACAAGTAGGATGATGTTTCCAGCATCCTCCCATCTGTGAGCAAGGAGTTGTGGCAAAGGTCACAATTGTGACAAAGGCCTCAGTCATTGTTGGGAGGGATTGGAAACTGCCTCCTCCTTGCACTCCGTTTGGTAGCTGGATAGACGTACGTTGTCTGATGGGGCCACTGGCTGTTAAAATGGAAGGGTGCATTTAGTATCGTAGCAATAGTGTCACAACTGTGACTGTGTAAGATTGGTGAAAATGGAGCAAATGTGGATCTGTAACTGTGTTACAAATCTGTAACTGCAATATAGAATGGCAGCATAACATCAGATACAGTATATGTATAATTTGGGTTAATCTATATCACTTAGTGTACTTATTAAAGAAAAAACTTATCACTGGAACTATATCTTGAATAGCCTTGATTTTGTTGCTGTGGGTAATGCATATAGATGAAAATTCCATCATCACCTAGTGGCCAATCTTCTGATGAAGACCCTCTCTATGCTCATCTAGCATGTTTCTCAGAGGCGAGACATGCTGATTGCCACCATGGCCATACTTGATGCTTTACCAGCTTGATAGATTTTGCCAGTGCTTGGAGTCTGTTGGCATAGCTCCGTGGCATTTCCATGCCATCAAGAGGCAACAGAATAAGAGACACTAGTTACATAATCTCTTGAAGTTTTTGAAAGGTGTATGGCTGAATATGATATGGTGGCAATGTAAACCTAACTGTACAAACTGTTTTGCAGATGTAATGGTCATATCAAAACATTCAGATTCAACCCTTTGTTAATGTTAAATATTTTATAGTACACTAAAAAAATTGACAGTGTGTATAATAGGTCATAACATACAATAAAACAGCAATAATCAATAATACACCAGTGAATGACAGTTGATAACACACCTAAGAATAATCATAGCAGACGTGAAAATACATCAGAAGTTAAGCCTGGAAATATCCAAAGTCCTTTGCTTGGTGCCCAGTAGACTTATGGCTATACAACAGACAAATCTCCCTGGGGAGAAAGTTTCATAAGTAGAACACCACAAACCGAGGGTGAGAAAAGTATATATTCTACAGGTTGTGCACAATTTTGCCTCTGTTTGTAATATTGCTTCTTTGATGCTAACTTAGATCTAGCTGCAGAAAATCTCAGAATATTTGGACAATGGGTACCCAGAAACAAAGAAATAGGTCCTCATAAATAGCCATCAAAAATAGATTAGAATTTTGGGCCCCTATTTTGGCATCTCTCTTTGCCTGCCTTGGCAAACTATGGTAGAGCACCTAAGGACTGGGGACTTGATATTATTGTTCCCATATATAAAAAAGGAAAGAAGAAAGATCCTGGCAACTATCAGCCATTTAGTCTCCTCAACACCATCAGCAAGCTGTATGCAAGACACTTACAGTGGAAACTCAACGACTGGATGGAACAAGAAAGCATACTCGTAGAGGAACAAGCTGGCTTTAGGGAAGGTTGATCCGTCATAGACCAGTGCTTTGTACCCCAATACCTCATTGAAAAGTATGCCACCTGCAACACAGTTTCTCTCTATGTTGCATTTATAGACTTCAAAGCAGCTTTTGACTCTATTTAGAACCAAACTTTGGGGAAAAAACTGGAGGCTTCCTCTGTTGACCAACGTCTACTATACCTAATTCGTATGCTGCATGAAGGGACCTCACTCAAAGTAAGATGCAACCCCCAGGGTCATCTCACTGATGCCATTGCCACTGAGAAAGGTGTCAAGCAAGCCTGCATTCTAGCTCCACTCCTGTTCAACTTTTACATCAAAGACATGATGGGTCACCTCAACAGTAAAAATTCCCATCCTCCAAAGCTAGAGGGAAGGCATACCTCTGCTCTGTTTTATGCGGCTGATGCAGTAGTAATTTCAAGAACACCTATTGGTCTAAAAAGAGCACTAAGAACACTAACACAGTATGGCAAAGAGGATCAGCTAGAACATAATTACCAAAAACCTAAAATCATGGCATTTGCTAAAAGGCCCAAAAACTGAAACCGGATTATAGATGGTCACAAGATCGAACAGGTATCTTGCTTCAAATATCTTGGGGTAATTTTACACACTACTGGTAGTAGGAAAGCGCATGGGGACTATGCTTCTAGTAACTCAGAGAGGAACTCAATAGCTATCCTCAAATTCCTTATAACATGAGGAGACCATTAAATCCCAGTGGCACTCAAACTGTTCGAAGCCAAATTGGTTGCACAATTGCTTTATGGACGCCCTAACTGGGACCCCTCCTCAGCTCTGCACCATTACAACTTGTGCAATTCAAATTCCTAAGATCAGCATTCCAAGCTCCAAAGTGTGTCTTTTAATGCAATTCTGAGACTGGTGCCAGGCTTTATGAAAATGGAGGTCAGAGTGTGGGTGACTACTCAGCTACTAGCTCAGACTATCCTTCTTTCCCACCAGTCTTGTTCTACTTATCCTGACTGATGGATTCCAGGCTATGTGGAAACAGATGGTGATGACTAAAACTTCTTCACTGGGTTTCTCTCTAGATCTTTTGCTTAGCATGGGATAGCAAAAGGCTAAAGTGACCATCAAACAACAGGTGATAGATATAGAGCAACAGCTGACCTAGCTAGTGCCCCAATTTTTATTGTCAGTAATTTCAACAGATATTTGGCATCACCTATGGCATATTTAGCAAAACTCGTTCCTAAACACTGGAGACTCTTTACTTTGGCACGATGCTATGCCCTCCCCTCAGCTGTTCTTGAAGGCTGATATAAGAAGATCCCCTATTCAGGCAGACTATGCACCTGTGACTCTGCCAAATAGAAACAACAAAGCATGTATTACTCCAGTGCTCATACTACAGGGATATCCACCTCAGCCTTATCTTATCTCTACTGTATAAAGACCAAGGATACACAAGTCAATTCTACACTTCCTTGCTGCTTTTGGACATCAGTCTGGATATAACATATAATGTTGGCAGATTCTGTGCAGCTGTGGTTAAGATCTGTCAGGCAATGATCTCCACAGTAGGCTAGTATTAACCTTGCTCTGCCACACTGAATTTTAAAACCTTGATTTTACCTTGATTTTACCATTGTTTTGACCTTCTTTTATTCTGTATCCTCTTTTTACCTGTGCTGGTCTATGACTGTAATAAAAATGAACTATAATTAATTTTTGTGTTTATGCCCCAAAATATGAAATGACTACTGTCCAAGGTAACTTAAAAAGAGATGTAGACAGATTAATAAAGGAGGGGATTTATTAGCTGCAGCCTATTAGCCATGCAAGTTAAAATCAGGCAGCTTCTTCCAGCTCAGAATTTCCACACTGAATTTGATAATTTGATATTGTAATAAACAGTGGAAATAATAGTCTACTCAGCTATAACCTGCCATAAAATGTGAATAATTTGGTTCACAGTTTTACTGGAAAATTTTATATTTAGGAATAAAGAGTAAAAAAAGAGTATTTATTTCTTTTCTTTTTTCTCCAGTGAATGCTGCAAATCAGAAAGGCACAATATAGCAGAGAAGACTGACAGGAAATAACACTGAAGGGTGGCATTTAGTAATTTACAGATGGTCTTACTCTAGTTGTCTGAAACCATGGTGACTAGGTAATAGAAGTGGAATTCCAAATGCCTAAAGCTACCCCAGATGGTCCTGCAAACACTCTGGAGAATAGAATTTAATAATCATTATACAGCATGTGTGACACTTGTGAAATTTGTCATTCAGCACCATCCCTGCATACTATTCCCTTGTGTGTAATTTAAGGACATATACTATATCAGAGCTATGAACTGAAAGAGATTATAATTGCATTCTCATTTCACATCAGGTATGGGGGGGGGGAGTGGAAAGTTAATCAACTTAAAAAGATAATTTTAGCAGATTTGGATTCTGTAATGACACTACTGATCAGAATGAGGCCATAATTTGGGCCACAAAGGAAAGCTGCTAATTATTTTGAAGCAAAAAAATAAAATAAAATAAAAAAATGATCTTCTAGTGTTCTGCAATCCAATGGATACTGCAAAGTCTAGAGTAAATCTTTTAAAAATTAAAACACAGATCCCTAATGAATCAACAGTATGGCTTTATTTAAATCAATTTTAGCAGCATGGATTTCAATGACATCCAGTTTTGAGTTGTGTTCATGCAAATCAATAAAGATAGATGCTCAGAACACCTTATATGGAAATCTCTGTAAGCACATGAAGAAGACTTTATGTTGTTCCCAGAATGATTCAGCCCTGCAATCAACATGACCAAAACCTACTCATTATTATTTAATGTTTTGCATAGGTTACAAAGCTGTTTCTTTTAAAAAGATTTTACATATCCATATCATTCTTCATATTAATACTCGGTATTGTTCCTTAATATATTGTTAGCCCTGCCTTCTGCTCAATTATTTACTATTCAAAGGAAAGAAGCAAAACAGAACTATAGCTATAAGACCAACACCTAGCATTGTACACACTTGCCATGCTTAATGTTAAAACAAAAACAACCTGGTTTTGACTCCAGTGTAAGCAGAGAATCTACTGCCCCTGCATCATGTAAGAAGATGGACTCAGCATTAGCTTTCATCAAAAAACCTCTGTCTCGCCCAACAACTTATGAAGTACAGGATGTGTCTCTCTTAACGTAAAATGCTTGGGACTAGTGTTTTGCATTTATTTATTTACTTTTGGGATGTTGGAATACTTGTACTTGTATATATGTACATAATGGAATATCTTAGAGATGGGACCCAAATTTAAACACGAAATTCATTTATGTTTCATATACACTTTATACACATAGCCTGAAGGTAAAATTATATAATATTTTAAATAATTTTGTGCCTGAAACAAAGTTTGTATATATCAAACCACCAGAAAGCAAAGCTATCACTATCTTAGCCACCGATGAAAAATGTTTTGGATTTTGGAATATTTCAGGTTTCAGAATTCCAGATAAAGGAATTAAATTGTACTGCAAACAGGGTCTATTTTCTTATTTCTGAAAGCTGGAACATGTTATTCCAGTTTTGGTTTATATCCATGATTCCTCTATTGCTAATGTCCATTTCCTAATTCTTCTGTACAACACTAACAACAACACCTAGTCTGCACAGGACACACATTATAAAAGAAAACATCCTAATAACAATTAATGTGTCAAATTCTAAAATAGGATAAAGTAGGGAAATATATTTATTTAATTAATCACTTTATATACTGATTACCAAACATGTCTAAAATAATATCCTGAAGCATTGTGCAAAAACAAGTGCTTTGAAATGCCCTATCATTATCATTTAATATATTATGTGCTTGTTGAAGGCGTTATATATTGTGGCTTGCTACAAGGGAGAAGCTTCATGAACATATGGGATAATTATTTTTAGTAATTAATACTACAATAATGTGAGGCATATTAATATTAGGCTTACTTGCAAATAACGGAAGCTCCAGAATCAAAGCCAATCTTTTCTAACTTCTGCATATTTAAATGTGTAGAAGGTGAGGTCATTATTACTGTACTGTTAAATATTTATGACCATCCTCCAAGGCTCAGAGTTTTTGCTCTGGGTAAATATGACTCACTTTTTTTGCATAAGCCCATTCTTAAAGTTTACCTTTTCAAGCTCTCATTTGGATAAAGACAAAGTCATTTGAAGTTTTCAGTGTATTAAATAATCAATGAAAAGTCTACATACAACTGTGAGTGAACACATAGTCAATGTACAGTGGACCCTTGTAATACACTGGGGTTTGGTTCCAAGATCCCCCATGGATAACAAAATCCATGGATGTTCAAGTCCCATTAAATATAATAACATAGCAAAATGGTGTCCCTTATAACATTTAGAAAATCAAGGTTTGATATTTGAAATTTATACTTTTTTTGGAACATTTTCAAACCGTGGATGCTTGAATCCATGTATAAAAAATCCGTGTATAAGAAGGGCCAACTGTACTACCAACTGTCTTCCTGGTTTTACAGAATCTACTTTTATTACAATGTCCTCAGTTTCATTAATGTACACTCAGCTGTATAAAAATTTATCAACATAGCTAGTAAAGTTCCATTCGGGCAGGCCTGGTGCCTAATAGCTTGATAGGATCCACAATAAAATCAAATACCTGGGAAAAAGAAAGAAGGCATCAAGGGAGACTATTCCATGCTGTGTACAATAGCAACAAGGTATACTATTATGGAATGTATTGTGTATTATGTATTCCATGTATTATAAAATTTTATACTGTTTTGGTTAGTTGATTTTAATTATTTTTAAATTTTTAATTGTAAAATTTTAATATGGCTTTACTATTTCTGGGAGAAAAGGAGCATAGAAATTAATTAATTAATATTATATGTAACTTTGAAGAGGGACACAACATATTGAAGAAATTACACAGCATATTCCTGTTAATGGGTAATTATATATAGCTGAATTGATAAAAGAGATCAATATGGAGTGAACATTGGACTCTCTGGCTTTTCTTTGTGAATGAAGATTCAAGAAGGACTCATCCCACGCTTTCTACAAGTGCGTTGATGACTAAAAAGGCCAATCTGAGATAAACAAGTCCGGTTGCAGAGAGCACAGCAGAAAGTCTCCTTTGGTGATGTTTCCGGGTTGTGGTTCTTTCTGAGTTTTCAAAAAAGGCTGCAGCACTGTGGATAGTGCGTCTCTGTGCCTCCCGATGTGAGGCCAGGGTGGACCATTGTTGGTGATCAATTTGGCCGAGCCTGAGGTGTTGTTTCTGGGAGTCCTTGTATCTCTTCTTTTGGGCGCCCCTCTTACGCTGACCCCTGGCGAGTTCACTGTAGAGTATTATTTTTGGGAGGCGAAAAAAAAAGCATTGGACTATGACTCTGGAAACCAGGGTTCAAATCCCCTCTTGGCCATGGAAATCCTTTGGACAATCGCAGGAAAGTCACACTCTCCCAGCGTCAGAGAAAGGCAAGGACTACCCCATCTGAACAAATCTTAACAAGAAAACCCTGTGATAGGTTTGACGTAGGATTGCCATAAGTCAGAAATGACTTGAAGGCACATAATATACACACAGAGATAGATAAACACACCTGAAAGCTTGGCAGGGGTGATTTCAAGTCTAGACAAGCAAAGAAAGCTTGTGTATCTTCAGAAGTATTGCTGATATTCTAAGTTCTCAGAATTCATCATGATTACTCTTCTGCTTCTCTTCTTTACCTTCCAAGCATGGCCGCTTGAAACAATATCCTACCATGCAAAAACACTGATAAATAAAGAATCAAGTATGGTCCATAGATGAAATCTAGACTTAAATTGTTACTGCTTCGACTGACTGCTCCTGTCCAGTTGACAAATGATTTTCAAAGCCTCATTTCCTTCATGCACAGCAGTAGTGTGTATGGAAGAATGTGTGCCACACATAGGCCAATATCTTGTTAGTGATGTAAGACTTATGTGTACATAAGTATCTTTTTGGAGAGAGTATTCTCTTGCTCTTGTGCTTCATCCAAAAAACCTTTCACTGCCTAGTAGCTGTCAAGGGTGTGTGTGTGTGTGTGTTTTGGGGGGGGGCACTGCTGTCACTTACTAGTGAGGAGGGTAGAAGGCAGGAATGAAGCAATTCAGACCATGAGGTTTCAGCTTCTCTGGGCTCCTAGGAGAAAAAAGAGGGGAGTGAAATCTATTTTTGAGAGTGCAACCCCAGCCAAGACCAGCTGCTTCTCTATGGTCTATATGAATTCCTTCCTCTCTCCCTTCCCACTAAATGAGAGCAGCAGAAGCCATTTCTGGGACTTGACAGAGTGTTGGGAGCAATATAGCATCTCTGCCATATTGTGTCAAACTGCAGGCCCTGAGCCAGTGATTTGCTATAGCAGCACAACTGTAGTTGGTCTTTCATCTTCATTCATCTCTCCTGCAAAATGAAATGTGGCTTTTCATCTACTGCTTAGTCTTCTGAAGCAAAACAGAACATTAGTCCTAACCACATTATTTTAGTCATCACATATATTTAGATATACTTTTGAAAGTCTGCTCACAGTGTCCGTCAGTAAGTGCCCCTGTTATTCCACCCACAGTTAAGCTATGTTAGGAGGAATGAATTTTGGTAAGCAATAGCTTGGAAGAGAGGGAGATATGTACAGAAGGAAGCCCAGAGTAGGGAGCTAATGGAAATTGTTCAAAACAAGTGAGACTTTAAAATCCCCCCGCCCCCAGTTTTGAAGTATATGAAATGAAACTTGAAATCTCTAAAGGAACATTTTAGTAGCATTCTTACATTTCTCTTATGAATTCCTCTGCTGATTTTTAAAGTCTGTAGTTAACATTATCATGGTGAGTCATCTGAACAGGTGTAGCTGACTTGAATACCTTTGTACATAAAATAAAACATGCACAAAGTATTTGGCATGCTTCAATAATCTTGCAACAGGGTATACTTTGCCAAACCAAAGTTGTTAGTTGGCTTGCATGTTCATGTTCTTTTGTCTCCATGTTCTTAGGAAATCAGTAAGTAAACCTCTGAATACCATAACTGCAATACAGAGCTTCTCAAACCTGTGTTTTGTTGTTCTCTCTTATCCTATTTGAACTTGAAACTTAAATTAGGTGTATATTTACCCCAGAAGTCTATCATCATACTGTAGCCAGTAAAAGTAGTGGAAATACAGAAAAAAATAATACCAGAGTGTTTATAACTTATTCTTTAGAAGCTTTAATTAAATTTCTATGATTTTATGTCATCATGTTTAATGGATCTCTTTTGCTTGGGCTATGAAAAAAAGAAAAAAAAAACCAAATAATTTTGAACATGCTCAAAGCATTGTTTTGATGCCACGTCTACAAGGATTTCAGTCAATCATGTGTTGTTGTTAGATGTCCTCAAATTGACATTGACTCATAGTGACTGTGGATAAGACAGCTCCAAGACCCCTGTCTTCAATGTCTCTGCTCAGGTCCTACAGCCCCAAGCACAAGTCCTCCCTGAATGAGTCTAATCATCTGGCATGTGGTCTTTCTACAGCCCTCAACCTTTCCTAGCATCCATTGTCTTTTCTAATGACTCGTTTTTTCTCATGATGTGGCAAAAATACAACAGCCTCAATTTAGTTCTTGGCTTCCAAAGACAGTTCAGGCTTGATCTGTTCTAGAACCCATTTGTTTATCTTCTTGACCACAAATGGTATTCTCAGTACTTTTCTCCAGCACCACATTTGATTTTCTTCCTATTGACTTTTCATTTACTATAGTTTTTTGTGGGCTTTTGGGCCATCAGCAGTAGCAGAACATATTGTAAACCAACCTGGGCATAAAATGCTATTTAAAACACTGAAATTCTGGACCAATTCAATTCAGAATGCACAGAGAAGCCATTGAAATCCACAAACACTTGGACAACTTCAACAGAAAAGAAGAAACCCTGAAAATAAACAAAATTTGGCTATCAGTCCTGGAAAACACCAAAATGAAGACTCAGCACATGCAAATGAACATTACCCAGGGTCAGGGAGTTTCCCAGCAGACAATGGATCACTAATTAAATAGATGCATATCCTCCCTCCCTGAGACCATGCCATTCATCAACAGACCAACACACAGATTAACATGTAAATTACTTCCTCTCAACCAAGGGTCACACAGTATATATATCCTCACCCCCATACTACCAGTCTGTGAAGATGCCAGCCACAGTTGCAGGCGAAATGTCATGAATAAATTCTTCCAGCATATGGACACATAGCCCCCAAAACCCCCCCACAAAAAAACTTTCCCATCCAAGTCTTCCCCTGGTTTCTTGACTTTAGTCTCCATTCCAATCACTATTTGAACCAAGGTATGGGAAGTCTTTGTTTCATTTTTTTCATCGTGGTTATTATTATTATTCTTTTAATGTTCAGCATTAATCCAGCCATGACACTTTTCCTCTTTGCCCTTCTTCAGTAATTGCTCCAGGTCTTTGTTTCTGTTAGTAGTCTTGTATCACTTACCTAAGGTTGTTAATGTTCCTTCCTCCTATCTTCAGCCCTCTTACCTCTGAGTCCTAGCCTGCTCTGCGAACAATATTTTCTAAATATGGGTGGAATAAATAGAGGGAAGTATGCAGCCTTGCCTGGCCCTTTTGCCTATTGGGAACCATTCTGTTTCTTCGTATTGTAGTCTTCATATTCAGTTCTAATGGCAGCCAGTATAAGGTGTAACAGAAATGAATTTTGTGTTTAAACTTGGATCCCATCTCCAAGATAGAAGGAAATCTGCTGGCTATCACTGGCATGATGAATCGTAGCCTATATTTTAAATTAGACTATCCCAAACATACTCTTAAAATCTGGTGCAAAATTATGTAAACATTATCATGTAATGTGGTAACAAATATACTAACAGGTAGATGGAAACATCATCTTAGTTATATAAACACAGAACATGTAAATGAGAGCTTTACAAACAATTCATACAGATCTCATTGTAAAAGGAGGACTTAGCAGGAGCAGATTAAAACCAGGCCAAAGTAGTTTCAGGTCTCAATTACCTGTGGATCAGATCAAAAGTAATTTGGACTCATTCAGTGATTATCAAATCAACATAAAAACCAGATAGTGCCCATCCAAAATGTTGCAAAACAGTAGCATTTAAGAAAAAAATCCATGGTGCGGGAAGGATGAGGAAGAATTACAGTGGTACCCCGGGATACGAAATACCCAGGTTACGAAATTTCCGGGATACGAAAAAATCCCATAGGAAATAATTGTTCCGGGTTATGAATGTTTTTTCGGGTTACGAAAAAAAAATTGGTGCTTTTTTCGGTTTTTTCGCACGAAATCGCGGCTTTTCCCCATTAGCGCCTATGGCATTTCGGCTTGCGAATGCTTTTCGGGTTACGAAAGCGGCGGCGGAACGAATTAATTTCGTAACCCGAGGGAGCACTGTATAAGAGAAATGGGTTTTGCTCATTGACAGCTTTAGCTTCCAGTCT
>NW_024802936.1:1722994-1731001 GCF_019175285.1 Sceloporus undulatus | reverse complement strand
TTTCGCACGAAATCGCGGCTTTTCCCCATTAGCGCCTATGGCATTTCGGCTCGCGAATGCTTTTCGGGTTACGAAAGCGGCGGCGGAACGAATTAATTTCGTAACCCGAGGGAGCACTGTATAAGAGAAATGGGTTTTGCTCATTGACAGCTTTAGCTTCCAGTCTGGGGCCAGAATCTCACTGCACTTTGCAGTCATAATGCTTGGGAGAGGATGGCAAAGAGTTATCTCCTCTGTTCTACTTCTTTACTATTTTATATACTCATGTATAAGTCTAGAACTTTTAACCTAAAAAACCTGAGTCGACTTATTCACGGATCATTATAAGTACTGTACTTTAACTCATACAAAAAGGAATCATGTCTTGGTGAAAGGTGAGAGCCTAATCTCTTTTCGGATCACCTAAAAGAAGCATCATCCCCTTCACTATCATCTATCCAGCCTTTAGGGTAAGCATAAACAGTTATGCCTGTCAGAACTTTTAAAGATCTTTAGCCTTGTTTTCCTTTCTTCAGCCTTTACATTATTTCTTACATGCTGCTAGGTTTTACCCTTGATTTATCCATGGGGCATATCAAAATCCATAATTTTGGTCCCCAAACCTGCCTTCAGTTTATACATGAGGTCAATTTATATTCAAGTATATACGGTAATTCTCTGTTAGCACAAGGAACGTTTTTGAAAGAGCTTTGTTGGAGTTTAGTGGCAATTCTGCATTTATTGTTGCATTTGTTTCTCCTATCTTCATCCTGTCACTGCACAAGCTTCAGTCCGCTTTCCCCTATCCTTTCCCAATTCACTCCAATCATTCCTTAGTCTTTACATTTGTTACTTTGTTTAATGGGTCTCTTGGTAGGCTCAGTAATGTTTTGGAAGTAGCTTTATTAGACTGCAGCATTTCCCTTATCCCTTGACTACTGCATTTGTGTTCATGGTTAGGTTTTTTTTTTTAATTTCAAACAGCATTGTTACTTTAGTGTGTGTGTTCTGCTGGTACTTCTTTGTATCTGTTTCCATCATATACACACAGTGACTGAGATATCACACTCTGTCAAGCACAGTGTAAGAGTATCTCATGCTGAACTATATTATATAGTTACCATCCCCAGGACTCACTGTTTTGCTGTAATATCTTTCCCTCCCCATTGCTGGTGGTGAGGAGGGGATCAGAGAAGTATCTGGCTACATTTCCATAGCCAGGCACAGTAGGATCCTCTGGAGGTCTCAGTGGATGATGTCATTGCTCTGCCTCTGGCTATGGAAACATAGCCAGATGCTTCTCTGATCCTCTCTGTTTTCCACCAGCAACAGAATGGCTCTGGTGGGGGTTGTCACAGTGAAACCATGGGCCCTGGAGTATATTTGGACATTGCACAGGGAGGAAAAGAATACCAACCTTTTCAATAACTAACAAAATGTATACACAAGCGTAAGTTGGACTTTCAGTTGCATTGGTCACTAACAGGATGCTGACAGGAAACAGCAGACAGCATCACAGATAGAATCTACAATTTGGGAAGTCTAATAACCTCTAAAAGGATTACTGTATGCCTAGAGTTTATCAACCCATGTAAAAAAAGTAAGATATATATATATATATATATATATATAGAGAGAGAGAGAGAGAGAGAGAGAGAAACTGGTTTTCCAAAGCATGTAAATAGGGAGTATGAAGATGAGGATTAGATCAGGTCTGAATTGATCCAATCTGAATAGAACTCAGTCTAAAATATTAAATCAGGCCCTAAAGTGAAGGAATGTTTTTGTTTTTTTAAAAAATATCGTTTACAAGTGTGGTTTATTTAATTAAAACAGGAGGAAATGTAGAAGTTCTTTTGCAAGGTAAAAACTATTTAGTAAGGCTCTTTAGTAAGAACTGCTGAGAAGGTTTTTTTTTAAATGGACCTAATATAAATACCAATATATTAAATATGTTAATAGTTTAAGAAGTAATAATTTCTAAACATTTCTTATTGATAGACATATAGAGATTTTAGTCCTCTTGTTGAGAGACATTTAGCAATTTTAGCTCTAAATCCAACTGTTAATCCAAAGTAAATAGCAATAGCCATAGAAAATACATTTTATACCGCTTATCAGTGCACTTAAGCACTCCCTAAATGATTTACAGTGTATAAGCTAATTGCCCCCAACAAGCTGGGTACTCATTTTAGTGACCCTGGAAACTCTGCCTGGGATTGAACTCACAACCATGTGGCTGTGAATGGCTGAAGAATTGGCATTAAACCACTGCTCCACCAGGGCTCCTGGTGTTCATTGATTCAGTGGAACATACACAAGTTTTGATTTACTGATTCAATGGAACTTACACAAGAGAAGGAGCCCTGGTGTTGCAGTGGTTAAATGCTGGTCCTGCAGCCACAACGTTGTATGTTTGATCCTGGAGGGCTCCTAGGTCGACTCAGCCTTACAAGTACCCACCCAGTTTGTTGGGGGAAATTGGCTTACACATTGTAAACCACTTAGGGAGTGCTAGTTTACTGATAAGCAGTATAGAAATGTACTTGCTATTGCTATTGATTTATCCAGTTCCCATTGATTCAGTTGCCTGCTGTAAGTAGGACTAACAATTGGATTTAGCCTTTAATAGTCCAGCTTGCTTCTAAAACCAAAGTTTTACTGAACTTGGTGCTATGCTGAAACTTGTCCTCCTTCCATTTCATGAACGTTTTCTTCTCCTAAGAAAGAGGTGTGTGTGTGTAAACGTACAAGATATGGGACTTATATTTTGTTGCTATATTATTATATGAAATATAGAATGCCTTTACCCATGTTTATCCATTCTTTAACACTACAGTGGATCCTTGTTATACGCTGGGGTTTGGTTCCAAGATCTCCTGTGTATAACAAAATCCGTGTATGCTCAAGTCCCATTAAGTATAATGACATAGCAAAATGGTGTCCCTAATAAAAAATGGAACATCAAGGTAAATTTATACTTTTTTGGAACATTTTCAAACCGTGTATGCTTAAATCCGTGTATAAAAAATCAGTGTATAAGAAGGACCGACTGTATTAAATAATTTATTATGTACTGGTTATTAAGAGAGAATCATAACTTTAAGATAATGTTGACTTTCACTGATTGACTATCCAACATTCTTCAGTTAATTTTTTCACCGTTAAACATGTATAGTTATAATATTATATGAAATGCCATCCAGAATACATTTTTAATTATGTTGTGTTTTCCCTAATGAAATATCTATTCAATTCTCTTAAGTCTTAATTATTCCTTATGAAACATCCTCATTTCCCTTTTGAAGTATGACACATTCTGTTCCTTGTTAGCAGAGAAGTTAGTACTGTTCCCAACATCTATTCTTAACAGCTCTAGAAATGCCACATTAACTGTTCTCTCAAAATCCATGACAGTCATGCCCTGATGGTAGAAGCTACTTTGCTAGCTATCCCTTTGGCACAAGGCTGATTGGTTTAGTTATACGTATGGATTTTCTTATATGTACATGGAAATGTGTGTTGGACAGTTACATTTGGATGCTGGAATAACACACATTTTAAAAAAGATCTGAATAAATTGGCAGGGTTTATTGTTTTATAGGACAAGGTGAACATTCACTTAATATTGGAAAGAAGTCATCTCCTGCTGGAAGGGCTTTCCTCTGTACCCCACAAGTGGGATCAATATACAGTATGAGGATAAGGGAAAACCTTTTCTGCTATGACACACTCATTGTGAAATGTCCTTCCCTTATTAGATTGATTTGCACTGATAGTTTTTCATTCCACTACTAGGTTAAAACTTAGCTTTTGAGTGGTTCTATCCCTATCTGTAAGTTGTTCAATATGTTTTTAGAATATTTCAATTATATTTGCTATTTTAAATGTTAAATTCTTTGAACTGCTTTTACTATGAGTTGTCCAGAGATTTTATGATACAGGACAGAGATTCACCTAGTTATACCACTAATAATTCAGAACAAACCAGATGCTACATATTATTTATGTTCTACATGGGTGACTTTCTCTATACTTCAGCATTAAGTTAGGAGGACTGATCATATATTTCAGATGTTCTTATGAAAAGATTGAGGAAAAGTCATGCATGACATATAAACATGTACAGCTGCTCATTGAACAAGGACATTTTAATGTACTTAACTTTATTGCACACCTCTGTAATACTTAACTTGTGGGACAGGTAAGATTTTGGAAGATAAAGGAGGACTTATTTGCAAAGCATTTGAGATGCAGTGATTATTCGACTTGCCATTCTGAGGGGGCATTAGGATATTAAATAATATCCTAAAATCTCCTTCTTCAAGAGAACCAGGAAATTTGATAGTTATTACCTGTGCTGTTTAATTCAACCTGTTTGTCCACTGTTATTATTATAAACATTAATTTTCACATTACTATACAATATAGGCCAATAATGTCAAAAACTTGAACAACCAAATATATGCATTCACTCATTCAGATAACATCCAGCAGGTGCATTTAAAATGTTTCAGCAGCTATATGTTCTTCCTCTTTATCCATACAACAGCTCTGTGAGGTAGGCTACATGGGGGAAAGTGACTGATCCAAGGTTACCAAGGGCCAAAACAGATTGGCAAAACCCGCTTTCTTCGGGGTGGTGTGGGAGTGTTGCATATGCACGGTGCATGACCTGCTGCCACCCTCAAGCTGCCATCACACTAGCCTGCTGATCACACAGTGGGGGGGGGGGGGGTCACAGCAACAAACTGAAGAATCACCAAAAAGTCACCACCACGGCAGAAAGGGCACCTTTTCCCCACCCCCTAAAGGAGTGGCATTTTTCTGCTTCTTTTTGGGCCAGAAAAATGACAGATTGCAGCTGCTGCGTGTGGTTGCATAGAGCCACCCCTTTCGGGCCCAAGTGAGTTTCATATCTCATTGGGAACTAAAACTTAGATTTTCCCCAAACCCCAGTTCAGATGTCTAACTACAATATTACATTGACTCTTCAGTTTCTCTCCCTATTTTATTCTCTGTGTGACACAACTTAAACACATTACAGTTGTCTCAAATGTTATACTCTGGAAAAAGATTCAATTAAGCATATTTTATGTGCATCCTTGTGCTTTCTTTAGTTCTATTAGCAGTCTTAATATTTATAGATATTTAGATACAATCTATGCTTGTTTCTCACCATATTAACACACACATTTTATATGACATTACCATATGTTTCATATCTACAGTTATGTAGATGATTTTTTTTTCTGGAAACGCAAGCAATTACAGAAGATTATTCATTCTTTTACAGCTCTCTTTTAAAACTCATACCAGTGCTTTCTGATTATTTGATGTAACAATTAAATTATTGAAGATGCCCACAGAATAGAAAAATATTACATGGTCTTCTCTGCTTGCCAGCTAGGCAGCTAATTAATTTAAAATATACTTTAGACATAATTCATACTTGTATCATTCATTTTTCTGTGTGATGTGGGAAATGCATTGATTGGTCTGTATTTTGTAGTTCCTGGACATGGAGCCCATTTACATTAATAGAATTATAGTGCTGTTATTCCACTATAACAATGGTGATTTCATCCTATGGAATTCTGGGATTGGCATTTTAGGGAGGATGATTTAAAATTCTCAGCCAGAGAGATTTCTAGTGCTTCACCAAACTATAAACTCCAGGGTTGCATAGGATGGAATCATGGCTGTTAAAGTGGAATATTAAGACTATAATTTTCTAGTGTGAGTGGGCCAATGGTTTCCACTTTCTGAACAGGAACTACAAGAACTGGAACATTGGTATCCTCATATTTTCACCTTTTTCTGAAAGCCATTATACAATTCTTTGCTCAAAAGCATGTCAGAATGATATAGTTGGTATTTTTGGTTATGATGTAGAGGCAACTATATATTTTAGGATAAAACGTGTGTCAAAATTACAATTTTTTAGGGTAAATTTGTACAAAATTTCAGACTGATATGAAAATGAAAGTGCACATATTTATGAAGAAACACACATGATGTTATCCCAGATCAGAAACAGGCTAAATTAATCTATTCTTAAACTGAACTCAGTGGAAATACTTTTGCGCAGACATTCCTGGGATTGTATTGTACGTCTCAACCTTGGTATATTTTAATGGTGAAATCTTGCTATAAACTGATGTTGGATGTGACCTTTATGTGATCAGACCTGGATAAAGTCTAGTAGCTTGTCAGATAGCTATACAACAGTCATGACACCAGATGAAATATAAAACAGTAAACAGAACAGTAGGTCTTGATACTGAATTCTATTTCACCTTTCCTTTTCAAATTATATTTAGGGTGACTGTAAACTTTATGATAAAGTGACAACCTATTAACCAGGTTTTCAAGAGTGGCTATACTTATCATTCATATCTTGAAAATTTTTATTATCTTATCTCTCAGATTTTCTCAGGTGGTTTTCAACAACATTTTAAAAATACCTACCCATGAAATGAAGCCAGTAGGTTAGATAAAAAGTAACCATTTTGTGGACAGGAGAGCTTTTTTTGATTTACAGAGCACATCAGGATCCCCCAGCAGATCTCTGTAGGACAAATCGGGGAGAAAAGCCGTGTTTCCAATTCCCCCTTTCCCCTGTCTTCTTTCATGCTGCTCCAAAAGTTACCCAAAATCTCCAGAACAACTTTTCTGGAGTCACGGAGCTCACAGGTCATAAGAGGGGAATCATAAAGTCACCTCCTCCCAATCACCACCATGGAAGGAACTCTGCAAAATACTACAAGTTCTAGCTTCACAGCAACACCTCTGATGCACCTATTTCCTCTAGAAATCACTAGTCATTTCAGTCGGTCAGCTTTCCATCTTACATTTTAGCTTCTACAGGAAGAGTTTTGGAACAGGTTATGTCTCCACTTGAACTCCAAGAGGCTACTGACCTGTAAGAGGGCTGAGTCATCTTTTAGTGAAGAACCTAACAAAAGTGAACAGATAAATCTTCTACTCTTCAGTTGACAAATCCTATTAATCTTTCAGACAGAGGCTCAGACTCCTCTCACCTACAATTTAATCCTCCATCTCATAAGGGGATGTAAAAGTAGAACAAATTTCAAAAACTGACACCCTAATAAACAATTTATTTGGTTTCTGTGGTCTTAGCTTATCTGGCTGGCTTTTTTTTTAATTGTTTTTTTTATTAACCGCCCTTGAGTTGACCTCAACTCATAGTGACTCTACGAGACATCTCCAAGACCCCTTATTCTCAGCCTCTCTGCTGAGGTCCTGCAGGTTTAGGACTGTGACCTCCCTGATTGAATCTTGCCATGTGGCATGTAGTCTTCCTCTCTTTCTACCCCCTTCTGTTTTTCCTAGGATTATTGTCTTTTATAATGAGTCATGTCTTCTCATGATATGGCCAAAGTATGACAGTCTCAAATTGATCATTTTGGCTTCTTGGGGGAGTTCAGGCTTGATCAATTGAATAATGTATTTGTTTGTCTTTTTGGCTGTCCATGGTACCCTCAGCACTGTTCTTCAGCAACACATCTCAAATGAATTGATTTTCTTTCTATCAGCTTTTTTCACTGCCCAGCTCTCACAACCATACACGGTGATGGGGAATACAACGGCTTGCATGATTCTGACTTTAATGTTCAGTTGTATATCTAGTTCTTTCATGACTGTTTTTCCCATTCCTAGTCTTCTTTTGATTTCTTGACGCAGTCTCCATTCTGATCAACATTTGATCCAAAGTATGGGAATTTCCCCCCCTAGTTTGATTCCCTTTGTATTGAGCTTGAATTTATGTGCATCCTCCATGATCTTTATTTTGGTTTTCTTTTTATTCATCAATAAGCCTGCCTTTGCACTTTCTTCTTCATCTTTCCTTAGTAATTGTTCCAAGTCTATGATGTTTTCTGCTAGTAGTATGGTGTCATCTGCATATATTAGATTGTTGATGTTCCTCTTATTTTCATTCCTCAATTATTTTCACCCAATTCCGGGATTACCATCAATATCAGCATCTCACATAATATTGTTGGA